>NC_041387.1:497591174-497617692 GCF_002162155.2 Triticum dicoccoides
CATGGCAATTATAGCAGTAGCGCAGTTTGTGGTGGACGCGCTACTGCTATTTTCCTGTCAGCAGCGTGTTTCGCTAACACGCGCTGCTGCTAAATAGCAGTAGCGTGGTATTTTGGGGAGCGCTGCTGGTATGATTCTGTGTATAGGCTTTTCCCTAGTAGTCACTAGTTGCATAAGGTGGCTAGCGGGTGTCTGTCTCTCCCACTTTAGTCGGATCGGATTCGATGAAAAGGGTCCTTATGAAGGGTAAATACAAATTGGCATATCACGTTGTCGTTTTGACGTAGGTAAGAAACGTTCTTGCTAGAACCCTATTGCAACCATGTAAAAACATGCAACAACAATTAGAGGACGTCTAACTTGTTTTTGCAGCATATGCCTTGTGATGTCATATGGCCAAAAGGATGTGATGAATGATATATATGTGATGTATGAGATTGATCATATTCCTGTAATAGGAATCACGACTTGCATGTCGATGAGTATGACAACCGGCAAGAGCCATAGGAGTTGTCTTAATTATTGTATGGCCTGCGTGTCATTGAATAACGCCATGTAATTACTTTACTTTATTGCTAAACCGTTAGCCATAGTAGTAGAAGTAATCATTAGCGTGACAACTTCATGAAGACACGATGATGGAGATCATGATGATGGAGATCATGGTGTCATGCTGGTGACGATGATGATCATGGCGCCCCGAAGATGGAGATCAAAAGGAGCAAAATTATATTGGCCATATCAGGTCACTATTTGATTGCATGTGATGTTTATCATGTTTTTGCATCTTATTTGCTTAGAACAACGGTAGTAAATAAGATGATCCCTGATAATAATTTCAAGAAAGTGTTCCCCCTAACTGTGTGCCATTGCGAAAGTTCGTTGTTTCGAAGCACCACGTGATGATCGGGTGTGATAGATTCTAACTTCACATACAACGGGTGTAAGACAGATTTACACATGCAAAACACTTAAGTTGACTTGACGAGCCTAGCATGTACAGACATGGCGTCGGACACAAGAGACTGAAAGGTCGAACATGAGTCGTATAGAAGATACGATCAACATGAAGATGTTCACCGACGATGACTAGTCCGTCTCAGGTGATGATCGGACACGGCCTAGTTGACTCGGATCATGGATCACATACATGACTAGAGGGATGTCTATCTCAGTGGGAGTTCATTAAATAATTTGATTAGATGAACTTAATTATCATGAACTTAGTCTAAAACTTTTGCAATATGTCTTGTAGACCAAATGGCCCATGCTAATGTTGCCCTCAACTTCAACACGTTCCTAGAGAAAACCAAGCTGAAAGACGATGGCAGCATCTATACAGATTGGGTCCGGAACTTGAGGATCATCCTCATAGCTGCCAAAAGAGCATATGTCCTAGATGCACCGCTAGGTGAAGCACTCGTTTTCCCAGCAACTCAAGACGTTATGAACGCCTGGCAGTCGCGTGTTGATGACTACTCGCTCGTTCAGTGTGGCATGCTTTACAGCTTAGAACCGGGGCTCCAAAAGCGTTTTGAGCAACACAGAGCATATGAGATGTTCAAAGAGCTGAAAATGGTTTTCCAAGCTCATGCCCGGGTCGAGCACATACTCAAAATGTCTGGGTTGCACAACTGCTTCTCCCAGCTGGAAATTAACCTCCCGGATGAGGCGGTCATTGACAGAATCCTTCAGTCGCTCCGACCTAGCTACAAGTGCTTTGTGATGAACTACAATATGCAGGGGATGGTGAAAACTATTCCTGAGGTATTTTCAATGCTGAAATCAGCCGAGGTAGAAATCAAAAAGGAACATCAAGTGTTGATGGTCAATAAAACCACTAGTTTCTGTGACACTCCAAAAATTTTGTGGTTTTTGTTTTCAGAAAGAGCCTTGCTTGGTTTGAAGAAGTTCATTTAAACCCTTCTTAAAAACTCTCTTCTAAGTTTGCCCTCTCAAAAAAATCTTTTCTTGGATTTAGTTTCTTATAAAAAGAAAACCCTTTTGGTTTTGGGCTTTTATTTTAGTTTTGATCCCTCTTGATTTTTACCATGCCTCCCATGGTAAAATTTTCCCAAAACCCCTCCTTCCACTTTGGTTCAACCCAAACATTCTGTCCAAACTAATAAAATCCATTTTTGGATTTTATTCCAATTATTTCTCTTCCCAAAATAATTCTGTCTTTTCTTTTGAGCCTAGGTGATTTGCAAAGCAAGTACCTTAATGCATTTGATTTTTGACCTCAACTCAACTCCCCTGGATAGTCCTTAGTACCCACAATCTAGAACCATCTTGATCCACTCTTCTTATTTTCAAATATTTCAAAATTCACCCTCTGCAAGTTTGGACCAGATTTGCCAAATTTGGTGAAATTCATATCTACACTTCTCCAAAAATTCCACCAAAATTCAGGAAACCTCTAGTTGCAATGAGAGACCACTCCACCAAAAACCAGCTCAAGGAAAAATCCCTACATGCCAGAATCATTCTGTCGAACACTTGGCATGCACTGTTTCTGTTCATATTCAGTAAATTCAGAGTTTCAGTGTCGTTTCTCCGTCAGTAGTTTCAGTCACATGTCCACTGTGCTTTTGGCTCGTTGCTCGCAGCATCTCCTTCTTGTCCGGAGCTCCACACGCGTGCTTGGCGCGTTCCTGGCGTTGGTGGCACCCTGGCCCGCCTGCGCCGGCGTGCTTTGCGGCGGCAGAACCAACATAACGGCCGACAGGGGGGCAACACTGCGGCATAACGTCGTTCAGCGCCGCCCAATCCTCCCGAGAGCTCCGCGTGGCCACCTCCTTGCCAGCGAACGCATGCAGCACCGTCGCCGTGGCCTGGCACGCGCAGAGCGCGTTCTCTGCCGCCGACGGGTCGTGCTGCCGTTCCGTCGAGGGCAGGCCGTAACCCTCCCTCCCTTGCTCAGTTGGGCACTGGGATGGCACCAGTGCTTCACCTAGTTGATGCTCAAGCCCCTAAGCCGACCGTTCACCCACAGCGCCGCCGTAATCGCCCGCCGGACTTATCCGTTCACGGCAACCGCCTCGGGCCGGCTATATATAGCCCCCCCCCAAGCTTGCTCTCGCCCCCGCACAACTTCACCACCTCACTAAACCCCGCCTAGCCATTAGAAGAGCCTCGAGGGGCCCTTCTTCCTCAACTCCGGCCACCTCCGTCCGCCTCGGGCTCCGGCAACGTTCTCTCCGGTGAGAACTCCTCTGCCGCCCTAATCTCGCCCGTAGCCTCGTACCACCTCCAGTAGGCTAACCCCCACTTCAATTTGACCCCCGCAGCTCCCACCGGCAAGATCCACGACTGCCCGAACCGCCGTCGACACAGTGCTTGCCGGCAACCACCACCACCACCCACAGACGCGGAAAGGTGCACTGATCACGAAGGTAACCCCCGATCACCTTGCCTCGCCGTGGATCACCGCCGGCGACCACCGCACCTCTCGGGCGCCGTCGCGCCCTGTTTCCCTCGTTTAAAAATTCAAACCTGACGGGTGGAGCCCGCCTGTCAGTCTCTCAGCCGTTTCTTTTAAACGAACCGTTTTCTGGACTTTTCCGCAGAACCCCCTGGAAGTTTTCTGTTTTGTTACAGATGGGTCCTTGGACCAAAACTCTTATAACTTTTAAACAGAAAATGGTTTTTGATTGATTCTTTTTCTGTCATCTTCATTTTTCTGTCTAGTTTCTTTTCATATTTATTTGAAAAATATTTGGAACACTTTTCTGTACACTCACGGTATTTACGTTACGTACGTATTTTTCTTATACCGTAGATACCGGAGGAGGTGACGGAGCTGCAAACTTCGCATAGTTAAACTCCGACTACTCCAAACCAGGCAAGCAGGTTTGAACTCTTGATATGATGAGTGGTTGTTGCATGTTTGCATATTAGTATAGTCATGGCATGTTTATGAACATTTCTTTGAATGTTATATTTCATGCACATAAGTGGAAAGTAAGTTTCGGAAAGCATTATGTTGTTGGATACATATTTGCATGGCCATGTGATGGCATGAGGATGGGTAAGATGGCAGTGTTGTGACATGCCAGTCTTATGCCAGATTATTTGACTTCCGTGTCATCGTGAAACAAGTCACATGTTTTCCGAAAGGAATATGGCTTAGTAAGTTGCAAATCGTTTTCCTGGTACACACCAAATAGAGAGGCCGGGATGAGGGTTCCATGGCCCTGGATTAAAGCCTGTCGTCCGGTCAGGGGGCATGGGTGTTTCCAGTTGGGACCAAGAGGGGGGCACCCCTTAGAGCGCGCGTATAGAAATTTGATCCCATGCTATTCGAGGTTGTGACCTCCCCATCTCAAAGTTTTTCTTGGACGTTGTCCAGGGTGATTCCTGGCATCGTGAGGTGAAATGGGTGTGTACTAGTTAAATGTGTTTCTACCGAAATACCATAAACGGAACTAGTCCATTCGTGACTACGGAAATCCGTTGGTTGTGGTCAGTCAATACCAGCTCTGCAGAGTCACAAATCTTTCAATCATCTTGTACATGTTCAAGTACTATATTCATCTTATCTTGTCAGGTATCAGCCTCAGTGCCAAAACTCCGGTAGAATACATGTGCGTTAAATCCGGTTAAAGGATTATTCTTGTGGATGGACTAATCTTGTTATTCACATTTGTTACAAGCCCTGTCTGTGATGTCGCTCAGACATCCGACGGCGGCATACTTGTTATTTGCATTTGTTACAAGCCCTGTCTGTGATGTCGCTCAGACGTCCGACGGCGGCATACTTGTTATTTGCATTTGTTACAAGCCCTATCTGTGATGTCGCTCAGATGTCCGACGGTGGCATAATTGTATTTACATTTATTGTAAGCCCTGTCTGTGATGTCGCTCAAACGTCCGACAGTGGTATACTTGTATTTACTTTTATTGTAAGCCCTGTCTGCGATGTCGCTTAGACGTTCGACTGTGGTATTTCTTTTAAAGCCCTTTATGTGATGTCGCTCAGACGTCCGACTGTGGCATTTCTTTTAAAGCCCTATCTGTGATGTCGCTCAGACGTCCGACTGTGGCATTTCTTTTAAAGCCCTTTATGTGGTGTCTCTAAGACGCCCGACTGCGGCATGAATTTTATTTGTTTACCTTTCGAGGCGTCGCTCCAGACACCCGATCGGTTTTCAGTTATTTATTTTATTTATCAAGTCATGCAATAATATTATTGTTGAGATGAGCATCGTTATTCTTATTCATGATGCATTCATTCATTCATTGATTATATCTTTTGTCCGAACTGTCTTGCGAGTACTTTCAAAGTACTCACCTGGCTTGTTGATTTGGCCAGATGTTGATGAAGGTGATCTCATGGATGAAGAGTTTGATAGCGAGTCCGACACCTAGAGGAGTCCCAGTCAGTCCCGTGCGATCCTGTTTTGGTCACTGTATTATCCGCTTCCGCAACCCCAGAAATAAATTCATCGAGCCTCACCTCGACGCTCGATGAGCTGCCAGTTAGGAGTTAAGTTATCCACCACCACTTTTACCTCGAGCTAGTAGCATGCCACCACACCCCTGTGTCATAACCGCCCTTATGTAAGATATTGGTGAGTTTGTAATAATTTGTTGAGCAGCCTCAGCTCAACCCTGTAATATATTTAATGCTACTGGTCCTCTGTTCATCAAGTATTTGTCTACCAGTGAGGATGAATTTTCCTACACTAGATTCTAAAGATCGATTTTTTCAATAATTATTTTATTGAAAAACCGGTCGTGACAGACTTGGTAACCAGAGCCAGGCTGACTGTAGGAAGCCACTAGGTGCGATCGCTAATTGGTTATTAGCATGATAGAGTTTATTCATGTTTTTACAAATGTAGTCCTTTTTCTGATAGTCAGCATAAAATTTATGATCTGATTGCTCAGAATTTTTGCCTACTTTTGTAGATGGCTGGCAACGACTGCGAGTCTCAAATGTTCGCCAACGTGCCTGAGGGGTTTGTCAAACTCCGCTCCTTCATCGTTCAGGTCGCGATGGGGCCATCCGTGCGCCCAGTCTTCACACTTTATCCGCACAAGATCAACGACAGTCTGACCATGCACTAGGCCGCGGTGCAATTCAGGGGAGGGCGTGTTGAGATGCTGTGACACTCCAAAATTTTTATTTGGTTTTTATCAAAAAGCTTTGTGGTTTTGAGGAGAGACTTTTGTTCTTTTAATTTTTTTTTCTTTCTCAGAAAAACCTTCTTCTTAAAAACCTCTTTTTGCCTTGGCAGGGATTTTATTTCTTTCAAACTTTGGTGGTTGCTCTTTTGCAAACTTCTTCTTTGTTGGTTCTCTCTCAAAATTATTTTGGAGTTTAATCTTTTTCTTTTAAAAAGAAACCCCATGAAAATTTGGGATTTTCATATCTTTGAAGCCACCCTTGGCTTTGTATTTTTGCCCATGAGATAAAACCCCTCCAAAACCTCCCCTCCCCCTTGTGATCAACCTAAATTATCTGTCCCAACTAATCCAAACTGGTTTTGGATTTTTATTCTAATTATTTTTCCCCAAATTCAATTCTGAAAATTATTTGGAGCCTGAGAGATTTTCAAAGCAAGTGCCCTATTGCATTTGAGTTTTGACCTCAAACCAATTCTCCTGGATTGTCCTTAGCATCCATAACCCAGAACCATCTTGATCCACTCCTCCTCTTTTCAAGATTTTCAAAATTTAGTCTCTGCAAGTTTGGACCAGATTTGCCAAATTTGGTGAAATTCATATCTACACTCCTCCAAAAATTCCATCAAAAATCATACAGCCTACTTGAGCAAGGAGAAGCCACTCCACCAAAAATCAGCTCAAGGAAAAATCACCAGAGGCCATTTTCATTTGGTCGAACACCTTGTGGGCACTGTTACTGTTCAAAGCTCAGAAATTCAGTTTCAGTGTCATCTTCAGTTTCGACAGTTTCAGTCACGCGGCCACAGTGCACTTGGCACGTTGCTCGCGGCCTCGCTTGCTTGTCCGAAGCTTCACACGCGCACTTGGCGCGACCCTGGTGTCGGTGGCGCCCTGGCCCGCCTGCCCCGGCGTGTCTTGCGGCGGCCGGCTCCCCGTAACGGCCGACAGGGAGGAGAACGGCGGCGCAACGCCGTTCGGCACCGCCCAAATCTTCTGGTGGCTCCGCGTGGCCTTCTCCGTGCCAGCGCACGCATGCGGCACCGTCGCCGTGGCGCAGCACGCACGGAGCGCGCTCTCTGCCGCCGACGGGCCCGCGCCACCCCGTTCCGCCGAGCTCGACCCAAACGCCCAAACCCCGGCCAGCTTAGCACAAAAATGGACCCTTTGAACCTCCGTGATGACGCTCGACTCCCTAACCACCCCGAACGAGCACTGCGCCACCGTAATCACTCGCCGGAAATCTCCGTTCACGGCAACCGCCTCGGACCGCCTATATAAAGGGGTCCCGAGCTCACTCTCGTGCACGCAGCACCCCCACTACTCACCAACACCCCGCCAGGCCACTGGGAGGACCTCGAGGAGGTCTCCTTCCCCGGCTCCGGCCACCCCGATCCGCCTCGGCCTCCAGCTCGATTCACTTCGGTGAGGCCACCTCCGGCGCCCAAACCTCGTCCGTAGCCCTCTCTTGCACCCAGTAGTCTAACCCCCACCTCAATTTGATCTTTGCAGCCCTCTCCGACGAGCTCCATCCACGCCTGAACCACCGTCCGCCGGAGTTGAGACCGCCGTCGACGTGGTGCTCACCGGCGACCAACACCACCTCCCACCGCTGCGGAAGGACACGGTGAGCACATTGGTAACCTCTGATCCCCATGCCTCGCCGTGGATCGCCGCCGGCGACCTCAGCAGCTCTCAGGCGCCGACGAGCCTCGTCCCTCCCATTTGAATATTTAAACATGACAAGTGGGACCCGCTGTCAGCCTCTCTGTCCTTTCTAAACGAAGCGTTATCTGAAAAGGCCTTCTGCCAAATACGTTTTCTCTTCGGGCTGGTGTAATCGCTACCGAAGCGTTTTCTGCTTTTATAAACTAGCCCCTGGAAATCTTCTGTTTCATTACAGATAAGTCCCTGGACAAAAACCCTTATAACTTTTAATCAGAAAAGTATTTTTGATTGATTCTTTTTCTGTTCTCTTTAAAATTTTGTCTAGTTTTTTTATCAGATTTATTTGAAAAATAATTGGTTTACCTTCTGTGCTCTCCTTGGTATTTACGTTAGCGCATGTATTTTCTTTAAACCGTAGATACCGAAGGAGGTGACGGAGCCGCGAACTTCACCGAGCTAGGCTCCGACTACTCTGAACCAGGCAAGCATGTTTGAACTTTTGATATGATGAGTGTCTCGGCATGTTTTGCATTTAGTTAGTTTCATGGCATGTTGGTAAGCATACCGATGAACGTTATTTTATGTGATAACAAGGTGAGTGAGTTCAATGATCCATACGTGGATGAATGTGAATATGAATGGCCATGTGTTGGTATGAGGATGGGTACGATGGCAGTGTTGTAGCATGCCAGTCTTACGCCAGACTATGTGACTTCAGTGTCAAACCATTTCGGTCCAGTACCTATCATTTCCTTCCTTGTACTACCACATGTTTTCCGCAAGGAATATGGTTTAGTAAGTTGCAAACCACTTTCGTGGTACACACCAAAGAGGAGAGGCCGTGATGATGGTTCCATGGCCCTGGATTAAAGCCAGTCATCCGGTCAGGGGGCATGGGTGTTTCCGGTTGGGACCGAGAGGGGGGCACCCCTTAGAGCGCGCGTATATAAATTTGATCCCATGCTATTCGAGATTGTGATCTCCCCGTCTCAAAAGTTTTTCTTGGACGATGACTAGGGTGATTCCTAGCATCGAGAGGTAGGATGGGTGTGTACCGGTTAGTTGTGTTTTCTCCCGAAATACCATAAACGGAACTAGTCCTTCGTGACTACGGAAATCCGTTGACTGTGGGAAAATTTTTTGTACAAACTCTGCAGAGTCATATATTCCTCCAAATCATCTCTTCCATGTCAAGTTCGTTCCATCTGATCCTAATCAATTGTCAGCTTTGATGACAGAGACTCCGGTGAATCGCATGAGTGCTAAGTCCGATTGAATGATTATCCCTGTGGATGGACTAACCCGTTTATTCTCATGGTGTGAATGTTTATTATGAGTATTGTTTACTGGTGAATTTAAAGCCCTTTATGTGATGTCGCTCAGACGTCCGACTGTGGCATTTCTTTTAAAGCCCTTTCTGCGATGTCGCTCAGACGTCCGATTGTGGCATTTCTTTTAAAGCCCTTTCTGCGATGTCGCTCAGACGGCCGACTGTGGCATTTCTTTTAAAGCCCTTTACGCGATGTCGCTCAGATGTCCGACTGTGGCATTTCTTTTAAAGCCCTTTGTGGTGTCGCTAAGATGCCCGACTGTGGCATCATTTCCTTATTTGCATTTCTTCACCTTTCGAGGCGTCGTTTCAGACACTCGATCGGTCCTTATTTATGTCTGTGGAATTTCAGGCGGACTACCGCCGTTTTCCCTTTTTACTTACCCGTTATGCCAATTTTATTTATTGTGCATTAAGGAATTAATCATGTTGCATCCATGCATGCATTTGTTATATCTTACGTCCGAACTGTCTTGCGAGTACTTTCAAAGTACTCACTGGCTTGTTGATTTGGCCAGATGCTGACGAAGGCGATCTCATGGATGAAGAGTTCGATAGCGAGTCCGACACTTAGAGGAGTCCCAGTCAGTCTCGTGCGACCCTGGATTTGGCCACTGTTTTATAACCGCTTCCGCTACCAAATAAATTTATCGAGCCTCACCTCGACGTTCGATGAAATGATATCATTAGAGTCTTGTATTTCCCTTCCCGCTGTGCTTTTCCACCACCTATCCATGAGTCAGTAGTATGTCTCCACACCACTATGACCTGTCCGCCATTATGTATGATTATTGGCGTGCTTGTAATAATTTGGTTGAGCGACCGCAGTTCAACCCTGTAATATATTTTATGCTACTGGCTTATTGTATCAAGAAATTGTCTACCAGTGAGGAGGATTTCTCTCATACTGGACTCAAAAGACTGGTTTATCAATAAATATTTTTATTGGAAAACCGGTCGTGACAAGCTTGGTACCAGAGCTAGGCTGACTGTAGGAAGCCACTAGGTGCGATCGCTAATTAGTTATTAGCATGACAGGGCTATTTTATGCTTTTGCAATTGTAGTCATTTTCTGTCAGTCAGCATAAATTTATGATCTGACCCTGCAGAATTTTGCCTACTTTTGTAGATGGCCGACGTCAGCTGCGAGTCTCAGACCTTCGCCAACGTGCCCGATGGGTTCGTCAAGCTTCTTTCTTTCATCGTTCAGGTCGCGATGGGGCCATCCGTGCGCCCAGTCTTCACACTCTACCAGCACCGAGTCAACGACAGTCTGACCATGCACCAGGCCGTGGTGCAGTTCAGGGGAGGGCGTGGTGAGTCACGCCGCTTCCGGTTCGTGGGAAGAGCTATGCCTACGGAGAGGCATGCTATGCAGATGGCAGCCCGCGAGGCGATAGCTCGTCTCAGGGATGTCCTTCCCGTGATGAGGACTCGTCGTTACCGTTATATTCCGTGCCATGTGCCTTACACCTGTCACTACGCATACTCCTGCCCCAGAGGAGAACGAGACGAGGCTTTTGAGATGCTCATTGAGTATCTCCGGGCCCTGGAGGCAGCCTTCGACAACCTGGTGGACGACTTCGTAGCTACCCGCATGGACTCAGTCCATGGCTGTGCTGCCAACAGGAGGGAGCTCCTACCCATCGCTCCGCCACCGACTTTTGTCTCGTCATCAGCATCTTTTACGCCTACTCGTCGCCTGCCTTCTACCGAAGAATTTAACCAAGTCATTGCACCCACTCCAGCGCGCACTACACCAACCTTCGCGCCCACTCCTGTACGTGTTGCTCCGCCCCTGGCAACCACTCCGCCCGCTCTGCGCAACACTACACGTATGGAGCCCGTTAGCGAGGAGGAAGTCGAGTCCCCAACCTCGCTACGCCTCGCCCTCGGCAGGGCAAGGGAGATCGTCAACATCTCTGCCTGAGTATGCTTAGCTGCCATGTATTGTACCGCTTTGTAAGATATGTGCATAGGTTGTGAGAAGTAGCCTGTTTGCGCATCATGTAGGATCTGGAGAAGTGCACTAGCCTTAATAACATGTCAGGATTATGTACACATATCCTGAGTGATGTACTGTATAATTACCGCCCGCGTGTAAGATATGTAATGAGCAGTCCTTCTCCGTGCGCAAGTCGATTTGTTTTTTTTTCTTAAGTAAGCTTGGGTATTTAATAATATCCGCCAGCTTTATGCATTTTATGGATTTGTTTTTGCGACTTTTTCCGCTTTTCTTATGGGTTTTACAAAATATATCCCCAGAGTGAAAAATGTCTCGTCCTTGGACTCGCTCCATGCCAATTCCATCAGAGGAAAATTATGATGCACAACCCAGCAACGAGTTCACTCAGGGACAGTCTAGCCAACCAGGCAATGAATCGGCACTTTCACAAATGTGCCGCCTTTACGAACAGAGTCAGCAACAACATCGCGAGATGATGAACCAAGTCATCAACATGGGGAATCATCATGGACAGTATCAGCAACATTCCAAGTTATCTGAGCTACAGAAGACACGTCCTCAAACATTTTCTCACACTGACAAACCTCTTGAAGCCGAGGACTGGCTTCGAGATATGGAGAGGAAATTAATTATTGCAAAGTGTTCAGATCTCGAGAAAGTACTATATGCTCCACACTATCTCACAGGAGCAGCCGCATCATGGTGGGAGAATTTTCTGCACATGCATCCCAACAAAAATGACATAACCTGGGATGATTTCAAGGAAGGTTTCCGTGGTGCACATATTCCTAAGAGTATTATGAAAATCAAGAAGAGAGAATTTGATGACCTCAAACAAAGGAACATGACAGTGTCAGATTACAACAGTCAATTTACCCTATTATCCCGCTACGCCAATGAGGAGCGTATGACTGAAATCAAGAAGATGGAGAAATTCCTTGACGGTCTAGCGCCCGCACTTAAATGCCAACTGGTCGTGCACACTTTTCCTGATTTTAAAACGCTGGTGGACAAGGCCATTACTCTGGAAAATGAGAGACGCGGTCTGGAAGATATCTGCAAGTGAAAAAGGGACCAGACTAATCACACTCGCAATCACCGAAGCAAGATAGATTTTAAAAGGGGTGGGACACCCAAATTCTCATCCAATGTCTCACGCCCAATCAAAAATTTTCATGCAAGGGACAAGGAATTCACCTATCGCCCCGGCGTTACCTGTTACGCTTGTGGAGAAGAAGGGCATTATGCCAAACAGTGCCCCAAGCCAAGGAACTCAACCCCAAAGCCGAACAACGGCGACAATAATTCAGCGCCCAAACGAAACAATTTCAATCCCAACAACAACCACAGGAAGGGTCATCTGAACCACGTAACCAAAGAGGAGGCACAAAATGCTCCGGATATCGTACTCGGTACGTTTCCTGTCAACACAATACCTGCAATGGTTTTGTATGATTCTGGAGCTTCTCACTCTTTTATCTCGAAAAGTTTTGCTTTGCAAAATAATTTTTTGATGCTTCCTTTGGAGAAATCCCTAATAATCAAGTCCCCCGGGATTCAGCAAGTTTCTCAGAATTACTGTCAGAATGTGGTCATTGAGTTTGAAGGATTGGAGTTTTACGCAAATCTTATTGTATTGGAAAATAAAGGACTGGATGTCATCTTAGGGATGGATTGGCTAACCACCAATAAAGGTTTTATCGACTGTTTCAACAGGACAGTGATTCTCACACACCACCAAGGGAAGACAATAAGAGTATCAGCCAAGGAAGGAAAAAGACCCCGGCAACCGAGATTAAATAAGGTGGACGTTTCTGAGCTAAACAAGGTTCCAGTAGTGTGTGAATTTCCAGATGTATTCCCTGAAGAGCTGCCAGGCATGCCACCAGATCGAGAAATAGAATTCCGCATTGAGCTAGCGCCAGGAACCACCCCCATATACAAGAAACCATGCAGAATGGCACCATCCGAGTTGATCGAATTGAAGAAGGAAATAAAGGAATTACTGGATAAAGGATACATTCGGGCCAGCTCCTCACCTTGGGGATCTCCAATTTTATTTGCCAAAAAGAAGGATGGAACGCTGAGATTGTGTATCAACTATCGAGCACTTAACATGGTCACAGTAAAAAACAAATACCCGATGCCAAGGATAAACGATTTGTTTGATCAACTTGCTCAGGCCAAGGTATTCTCAAAAATCGACTTAAGGTCAGGATACCATCAATTGAAGGTACGAACGAAAGATATCCCCAAAACAGCCTTCACCTCCAGATATGGGTTGTACGAATTCACAGTGATGCCATTTGGATTGACTAACGCCCCGGCATATTTTGTTCACCTCATGAACAAAGTATTTATGAAGTTTATGGACAAATTCGTCGTAGTATTCATCGATGATATTCTGGTATACTCCAAAACACCAGAAGAGCACGCAGAACATCTCAGGATTGTACTAGGAGAGCTAACGAAACACCAATGGTATGCCAAGTTCAGCAAGTGCGAATTTTGGCTAAGACAAGTAGGTTTTCTAGGCCACGTGCTGACCCAAGACGGTATAGCAGTGGACCCAGAGAAAGTCAAGGCCGTACTTGACTGGAAGTCACCAGCCAGCGTAACAGACATACGAAGTTTCTTGGGAATGGCAGGATATTACCGCAGATTTATTGAAGGATTTTCCACCATATCCAAGCCTATGACACAGTTACTCAAGAAAGATAAGAAGTTTGAATGGACAGAAGCCTGCGAGAAAAGTTTCCAAGAGCTAAAACAGAAATTAACAACAGCACCAGTATTAATTGTACCCGATATACACAAGAATTTTGAAGTATTTTGTGACGCATCCAGAAAGGGTCTCGGATGCGTGTTGATGCAAGAAGGCAAGGTTGTCGCCTACGCTTCAAGGCAACTTCGCAAACACGAGGAAAATTATCCCACTCATGATTTAGAAATGGCAGCAGTTATTCATGCACTCAAGGAATGGAGGCATTTTCTACTTGGAAATCGATGTGAGATATATACGGATCACAAAAGCCTCAAATACATTTTTACGCAGCCAGAACTAAATTTACGGCAACGCCGCTGGTTAGAATTGGTAAAGGATTACGATGTGGGTATCCATTACCATCCAGGGAAAGCAAACGTAGTGGCCGATGCCCTGAGTCGGAACCCCAGCTCCAACGGGAACTATCTGCACAGCTTGAGGCCCGAATTCCATCAAGAATTTGTCAAGCTCAACTTGATAATGGTAGCAGAAGGCACCATATCAAACTCGGAAATACAACCACACCTTGTGGAGAAGATTAAAGAGGCTCAGTCCGGTCACCCCAGCATTGAAGGAATTAAAAGGAAGTTGAGTATGGGCAAGGCCTCGGAATTCGTCATAGACAATGAAGGAATATTATGGTACGGAGAAAGGCTATGCGTGCCAAACATAGAAGACCTTAAACAGCAAGTTTTAACTGAAGCACACACCACTCCATATTCGATCCACCCTGGAGGAACCAAAATGTATAAGGATATTCAGGAAAGATTTTGGTGGCACGGTATGAAGAGGGACATAGCCGCTTTCATTGCATGTTGCGACTCATGTCAACGCATAAAAGCTGAACATCAGAGACCAGCCGGACTACTGCAACCTAACAAAATACCTGAGTGGAAATGGGATGAAATAGGGATGGATTTTATTGTCGGATTACCTCGGTCACGACACGGAAATGATGCCATATGGGTCATCACTGACAGGTTGACCAAAGTAGCACATTTTATTCCAGTAAAGACAACCTACACCACTCAGAGGCTTGCCAGGATTTATCTTTCCCGCATAGTCTGTCTGCACGGTGTCCCGAAGACTATAATTTCCGACAGAGGCACTCAGTTCGTCTCAAGATTTTGGGAGCAATTACAACAGGCTCTGGGAACCCAACTAGCCTTCAGTACCGCATACCATCCACAGACTGATGGACAAACAGAACGCGTAAACCAGGTTTTAGAAGACATGCTGAGAGCATGTGTCCTCACCTATGGAACCAGTTGGGAGGACAGCCTGCCATATGCCGAGTTCGCATACAACAACAGTTACCAGGCCAGCTTGCAAATGGCTCCTTTCGAAGCCCTATACGGAAGGAGATGTCGTACCCCGTTAAATTGGTCAGAGACCGGAGACAGCCGCATCTTCGGACCAGATATGCTCAGAGAAGCCGAGGAAAAAGTCAAACTAATCAGGGACCGACTTAAGACCGCTCAAAGTCGACAGAAAAGTTATTATGACCAGAAACATCGTAGGGTCAGCTTCGAACCCGGTGAATTCGTATACTTGAGAGTATCCCCGATGAGAGGATTGCAACAGTTTAAGATTAAAGGAAAATTAGCACCAAGATTCATTGGACCATTTTGCATAGTGGCACGAAGAGGCACTGTAGCCTACCAGCTAGACTTACCCGAAGACTTGTCCGACATTCACGACGTGTTCCACATCTCTCAGTTAAGGAAGTGCGCAAGCAACCCAGAGAAACATGTAGCTCATGAGAACATTGACGTACAGCCAGACCTCACTTATCGAGAACGTCCCATAAGAATATTAGAGGAGTCTGAAAGGAGGACCCGACAGAAAACCATCAAGTTTTTCAAAGTCCAGTGGAGCAATCACACCGACAGTGAAGCAACTTGGGAAAGCGAGGATTTTCTTCGGACAGAGCATCCACACTTATTTAAGGATCAACTGAAATCTCGGGGACGAGATTTTTCCTAAGGGGGTAGGTGTTGTGACACTCCAAAAATTTTATTTGGTTTTTATCAAAAAGCTTTGTGGTTTTGAGGAGAGACTTTTGTTCTTTTAATTTTTTTTTCTTTCTCAGAAAAACCTTCTTCTTAAAATCCTCTTTTTGCCTTGGCAGGGATTTTATTTCTTTCAATCTTTGGTGGTTGATCTTTTGCAAACTTCTTCTCTGTTGGTTCTCTCTCAAAATTATTTTGGAGTTTAATCTTTTTCTTTTAAAAAGAAACCCCATGAAAATTTGGGATTTTCATATCTTTGAAGCCACCCTTGGCTTTGTATTTTTGCCCATGAGATAAAACCCCTCCAAAACCTCCCCTCCCCCTTGTGATCAACCTAAATTATCTGTCCCAAATAATCCAAACTGGTTTTGGATTTTTATTCTAATTATTTTTCCCCAAATTCAATTCTGAAAATTATTTGGAGCCTGAGAGATTTTCAAAGCAAGTGCCCTATTGCATTTGAGTTTTGACCTCAAACCAATTCTCCTGGATTGTCCTTAGCATCCATAACCCAGAACCATCTTGATCCACTCCTCCTCTTTTCAAGATTTTCAAAATTTAGTCTCTGCAAGTTTGGACCAGATTTGCCAAATTTGGTGAAATTCATATCTACACTCCTCCAAAAATTCCATCAAAAATCATACAGCCTACTTGAGCAAGGAGAAGCCACTCCACCAAAAATCAGCTCAAGGAAAAATCACCAGAGGCCATTTTCATTTGGTCGAACACCTTTTGGGCACTGTTACTGTTCAAAGTTCAGAAATTCAGTTTCAGTGTCATCTTCAGTTTCGACAGTTTCAGTCACGCGGCCACAGTGCACTTGGCACGTTGCTCGCGGCCTCGCTTGCTTGTCCGAAGCTTCACACGCGCACTTGGCGCGACCCTGGCGTCGGTGGCGCCCTGGCCCGCCTGCCCCGGCGTGTCTTGCGGCGGCCGGCTCCCTGTAACGGCCGACAGGGAGGAGAACGGCGGCGCAACGCCGTTCGGCACCGCCCAAATCTTCTGGTGGCTCCGCGTGGCCTTCTCCGTGCCAGCGCACGCATGCGGCACCGTCGCCGTGGCGCAGCACGCACGGAGCGCGCTCTCTGCCGCCGATGGGCCCGCGCCACCCCGTTCCGTCGAGCTCGACCCAAACGCCCAAACCCCGGCCATCTTAGCACAAAAATGGACCCTTTGAACCTCCGTGATGACGCTCGACTCCCTAACCACCCCGACCGAGCACTGCGCCACCGTAATCGCTCGCCGGAAATCTCCGTTCACGGCAACCGCCTCGGACCGCCTATATAAAGGGGTCCCGAGCTCACTCTCGTGCACGCAGCACCCCCACTACTCACCAACACCCCGCCAGGCCACTGGGAGGACCTCGAGGAGGTCTCCTTCCCCGGCTCCGGCCACCCCGATCCGCCTCGGCCTCCAGCTCGATTCACTTCGGTGAGGCCACCTCCGGCGCCCAAACCTCGTCCGTAGCCCTCTCTTGCACCCAGTAGTCTAACCCCCACCTCAATTTGATCTTTGCAGCCCTCTCCGACGAGCTCCATCCACGCCCGAACCACCGTCCGCCGGAGTTGAGACCGCCGTGGACGTGGTGCTCACCGGCGACCAACACCACCTCCCACCGCTGCGGAAGGACACGGTGAGCACATTGGTAACCTCTGATCCCCATGCCTCGCCGTGGATCGCCGCCGGCGACCTCAGCAGCTCTCGGGCGCCGACGAGCCTCGTCCCTCCCATTTGAATATTTAAACCTGACAAGTGGGACCCGTTGTCAGCCTCTCTGTCCTTTCTAAACGAAGCGGTATCTGAAAACGCCTTCTGCCAAATACGTTTTCTCTTCGGGCTGGCGTAATCGCTACCGAAGCGTTTTCTGCTTTTATAAACTAGCCCCTGGAAATCTTCTGTTTCATTACAGATAAGTCCCTGGACAAAAACCCTTATAACTTTTAATCAGAAAAGTATTTTTGATTGATTCTTTTTCTGTTCTCTTTAAAATTTTGTCTAGTTTTTTTATCAGATTTATTTGAAAAATAATTGGTTTACCTTCTGTGCTCTCCTTGGTATTTCTTTTAGCGCATGTATTTTCTTTAAACCGTAGATACCGAAGGAGGTGACGGAGCCGCGAACTTCACCGATCTAGGCTCCGACTACTCTGAACCAGGCAAGCATGTTTGAACTTTTGATATGATGAGTGTCTCGGCATGTTTTGCATTTAGTTAGTTTCATGGCATGTTGGTAAGCATACCGATGAACGTTATTTTATGTGATAACAAGGTGAGTGAGTTCAATGATCCATACGTGGATGAATGTGAATATGAATGGCCATGTGTTGGTATGAGGATGGGTACGATGGCAGTGTTGTAGCATGCCAGTCTTACGCCAGACTATGTGACTTCAGTGTCAAACCATTTCGGTCCAGTACCTATCATTTCCTTCCTTGTACTACCACATGTTTTCCGCAAGGAATACGGTTTAGTAAGTTGCAAACCACTTTCGTGGTACACACCAAAGAGGAGAGGCCGTGATGATGGTTCCATGGCCCTGGATTAAAGCCAGTCATCCGGTCAGGGGGCATGGTTGTTTCCGGTTGGGACCGAGAGGGGGGCACCCCTTAGAGCGCGTGTATATAAATTTGATCCCATGCTATTCGAGATTGTGATCTCCCTGTCTCAAAAGTTTTTCTTGGACGATGACTAGGGTGATTCCTAGCATCGAGAGGTAGGATGGGTGTGTACCGGTTAGTTGTGTTTTCTCCCGAAATACCATAAACGGAACTAGTCCTTCGTGACTACGGAAATCCGTTGACTGTGGGAAAAAAATTTGTACAAACTCTGTAGAGTCATATATTCCTCCAAATCATCTCTTCCATGTCAAGTTCGTTCCATCTAATCCTAATCAATTGTCAGCTTTGATGACAGAGACTCCGGTGAATCGCATGAGTGCTAAGTCCGATTGAATGATTATCTCTGTGGATGGACTAACCCGTTTATTCTCATGGTGTGAATGTTTATTATGAGTATTGTTTACTGGTGAATTTAAAGCCCTTTATGTGATGTCGCTCAGACGTCCGACTGTGGCATTTCTTTTAAAGCCCTTTCTGCGATGTCGCTCAGACGTCCGACTGTGGCATTTCTTTTAAAGCCCTTTCTGCGATGTCGCTCAGACGGCCGACTGTGGCATTTCTTTTAAAGCCCTTTACGCGATGTCGCTCAGATGTCCGACTGTGGCATTTCTTTTAAAGCCCTTTGTGGTGTCGCTAAGATGCCCGACTGTGGCATCATTTCCTTATTTGCATTTCTTCACCTTTCGAGGCGTCGTTTCAGACACTCGATCGGTCCTTATTTATGTCTGTGGAATTTCAGGCGGACTACCGCCGTTTTCCCTTTTTACTTACCCGTTATGCCAATTTTATTTATTGTGCATTAAGGAATTAATCATGTTGCATCCATGCATGCATTTGTTATATCTTACGTCCGAACTGTCTTGCGAGTACTTTCAAAGTACTCACTGGCTTGTTGATTTGGCCAGATGCTGACGAAGGCGATCTCATGGATGAAGAGTTTGATAGCGAGTCCGACACTTAGAGGAGTCCCAGTCAGTCTCGTGCGACGCTGAATTTGGCCACTGTTTTATAACCGCTTCCGCTACCAAATAAATTTATCGAGCCTCACCTCGACGTTCGATGAAATGATATCATTAGAGTCTTGTATTTCCCTTCCCGCTGTGCTTTTCCACCACCTATCCATGAGTCAGTAGTATGTCTCCACACCACTGTGACCTGTCCGCCATTATGTATGATTATTGGCGTGCTTGTAATAATTTGGTTGAGCGACCGCAGTTCAACCCTGTAATATATTTTATGCTACTGGCTTATTGTATCAAGAAATTGTCTACCAGTGAGGAGGATTTCTCTCATACTGGACTCAAAAGACTGGTTTATCAATAAATATTTTTATTGGAAAACCGGCCGTGACAAGATGCGCCGCTTCCGTTTCTTGGGGAGAGCCATGCCTACAGAGAGGCATGCTATGCAGATGGCTGCCCACGAGGCGATAGCTCGTCTTCGGGATGTCCTTCCTACAATGAAGACCCGTCGTTACCGCTACCTTCCATGCCACGTGCCTTACACCTGTCACTACTCATTCTCTTGCCCCAGAGGAGAGCGAGACAAGGCCTTTGAGATGCTTGTCGAGTACCTCCGAGCCCTAGAGGCAGCCTTCAACAGCATGGTGGACGACCTCGTAGCTGCCCGCATGGACTCAGTTCATGGCTGTGCGGCTAACAGGAGGGAACTCCTACACACCGCTCCACCGCTGACTTTTATCTCATCCTCAGCTGCTCATTCGCCTACCATTCTCGCCACTACTCGTCGTTTGCCTACCACTGAGAAGTTTAACCAAGCTATTGCACCCACTCCCGTTCGCCCTGCACCACTTTTTGCACCCACTCCCGTTCGTGATGCACCACTTTTTGCACCCACTCCCATACGTGCTACTCCACCTATTCCGCCCACTCTTATTCAGGTTACTCCGCCTACGGCACCTGCTCCATCAGCTCAGCGCAGCGTTCCTCGTCTGGAACCTATTAGCAAAGAGGAAGTTGATTCCCCAGCGTCATTGTGTCTCACCCTTGGCAGGCCAAGGGAGATCCTCACCATCTCCGACTGAGTACGCATAGACGCCATGCGATGTACCGACTTGTGTAATATGTTTATATGTAAATAGGTTGTGAGAAGTAGCCTGTTTGCGCATCATGTAGGATCTGGAGAAGTGCACTAGTTTAAATAACATGTCAGGATTTTGTACGCATATCCTGAGTGATGTAATGTATAATTATGCTTGCGTGTAAGATATGTAATAGTCCTTCTCCGCGCGCAACCGTGTATTTTCAAAAATATCCTAGAGTTTTAAAATTTTCTTTGTGTGTGATTTTATTGACTTTTGCGACTCTCTTTCTTGTCTTACGAGTTTCACAAAATATATCCCCAGAGTGAAAGATGTCTCGTCCTTGGACGCGCTCCATGCCAAATCAGCCAGAAGAAAATTATGGCACACCGCAAAACCACAATTTCACTCAGGGACAGACAAGTCAACAGGATAGTGAAACAGCTTTTACACAAGTGTGTCGTCTGTATGAACAGAGTCAGCAACAACACCAGGAAATGATGAACCAATTCATCAATATGGGAAGTAACCGTGGTCAGTATCAACAGCAATCCAAATTATCTGAGTTATAGAAGACGCGTCCTCCAACATTTTCTCATACTGACAAGCCTCTTGAGGCCGATGACTCGCTTCGAGACATGGAGAGAAAATTAATTATTGCACAATGTTCAGACCGTGGAAAAGTATTGTATGCACCACATTACCTCACGGGAGCAGCCACATCGTGGTGGGAAAACTTCCTGCACATGCACCCCAACGAAAATGAAATAACCTGGGAGGATTTCAAAGAAGGTTTTCGTGGGGCACACATTCCTAAGAGTGTTATGATAATCAAGAAGAGAGAATTTGATGACCTCAAGCAAAGGACCATGACATTGTCAGAATACAACAACCAATTTACTCTGCTGTCTCGCTACGCCAATGAAGAGCGCATGACCGAGAGCAAGAAGATGGAAAAATTCCTGGAAGGCATGGCACCCGCCCTTAAATGCCAACTGGTTGTGCATACCTTCCCAGATTTTAAAACACTGGTGGATAAGGCCATTACTCTGGAAAATGAGCAACGTAGCCTGGAAGATTTCCGCAAACGCAAAAGGGACCAGACTACTTTTGCTCGCAACCCCAGAAGCAAGACGGAATTTCAGAAGGGTGGAATACACAAAACCCCGACGGATAATTTACGCCCAATCAAGAATTTCCATGCAAGAGACAAGGAGTTCACCTATCGCCCAGGCGTTACCTGTTATGCTTGTGGAGAAGAAGGGCACTATGCCAAGCAGTGCCCCAAGTCAAGGAACTCAATCCCGAAGACCAATAATGGTGGAAATAATTCAGCGCCAAAGCGAAACAATTTCAACCCCAATAACAACCACCGGAAGGGTCACCTAAACCACGTGACTCGTGAGGAAGCAGAGAACGCCCCAGATATCGTACTCCATACGTATCCCGTCAACACAATACCTGCCATGGTTTTGTTTGATTCTGGAGCTTCTCACTCATTCATTTCGAAAAGTTTTGCCTTGCAAAAATAATTTTTTGATGCTTCCCTTGGAGAAATCAATGATCATCAAGTCCCCTGGGATTAAGCAAGTGACCCAGAGTTACTGTCAAGGTGTGGTTATTGAATTTGAAGGATTGAAGTTTTACGCCGACCTTATTGTATTGGAAAGCAAAGGACTGGACGTCATCCTAGGGATGGATTGGTTAACCACCAACAAAGGTTTTATTGACTGCTTCGATCGGACCGTGATACTCACACACCATCATGGGAAGAAAATAAAAGTTTCAGCCAAAGAGAGACAAATACCTCGGCAACCGAGACTAAACAAGGTGGACGTTTCTGAGCTAAACAAGGTTCTAGTAGTATGTGAATTCCCTGACGTATTTCCAGAAGAACTACCAGGCATGCCACCGGACCGAGAGACAGAATTCAGCATTGAGCTAGCACCCGGAACCGCTCCCATTTACAAGAAACCATACATAATGGCACCACCCGAATTGGTAGAGTTAAAGAAGCAAATAAAAGAATTATTGGAGAAAGGATACATACGAGCCAGCTCCTCACCTTGGGGTTCTCCAATTTTATTTGCCAAGAAGAAGGATGGAACACTGAGGTTGTGTATTGACTATCGGGCTCTTACCCTTGTCACAATCAAGAACAAATACCCAATGCCCCGAATAAATGATTTATTTGATCAGCTCGCACAGGCCAAAGTCTTCTCAAAATAGACTTGAGATCAGGATACCACCAATTAAAAGTGCGAACAGAAGATATTCCCAAGACAGCCTTCGCTTCCAGATATGGGCTGTATGAGTTCACAGTGATTGCATTCGGGCTAACCAACGCCCCCGCATATTTTGTTCACCTCATGAACAAAGTATTTATGAAGTATATGGACAAGTTTGTTGTGGTATTCATCGATGATATTCTGATATACTCCAAAACACCAGAAGAGCACGCCGAGCATCTCAGGATTGTACTCGAGAACTCAGGAAACATCAACTGTACGCCAAATTCAGCAAATGTGAATTTTGGCTAAGATAGATGGGTTTTCTGGGCCACGTGCTAACCCAAGAAGGTATTGCAGTAGACCCGGAAAAAGTCAAGGCCGTACTTGGCCGGAAACCACCAGCTAACGTAACAGATGTATGGAGTTTCTTGGGAATGACAGGCTATTATCGGAGATCTATTGAAGGATTCTCCACCATAGCAAAGCCCATGACACAATTGCTCAAGAAAGGCAAGAAGTTTGAATGGACGGAAGCATGTGAGAAAAGTTCCCAAGAGCTAAAAAGCAAATTAACAACGGCACCAGTATTAATTGTGCCAGACATACACAAAATTTTGAAGTATATTGCGACGCATCCCGGAAAGGCCTCGGATGCGTATTGATGCAAGAAGGCAAGGTAGTTGCGTATGTCTCCAGACAACTTCGCAAACATGAGGAGAATTATCCCACCCATGACTTAGAATTGGCAGCAGTCATCCATGCACTCAAGGAATGGAGACACTTTCTATTTGGAAACCGTTGTGAAATATACACAGACCATAAGAGTCTTAAGTATATTTTTACACAGCCGGAAGTTAATTTACGGCAACGACGCTGGTTGGAGTTGGTGAAGGATTATGATGTTGGGATCCACTATAATAACGGAAAAGCAAATGTTGTGGCAGATGCCCTTAGTCGGAATCCCAGCACGGCCGACGATAGTATACCAAAGTTGAGACCAGAATTTCAACAGGAATTTGCCAGACTCAATTTAATAATGGTTACCAAAGGCAGTGTGTCGAATCTGGAAATACAGCCTACCCTGATGGAAAAGATCAAGGAAGCCCAGCACGGACACCCCAGCATAGGGGGCATAAAAAGGAAAGTTTGTTTGGGCAAAGCCTCAGAATTCAACATAGATGAGCAAGGAATATTGTGGTACGGAGAGAGACAATGCGTACCAAATATCAAGGACCTCAAACGACAGATTCTGGCTGAAAGTCACACAACTCCGTATTCAATCCATCCTGGAGGGACAAAAATGTACAAAGACCTTCAGGAAATTTTTTGGTGGCACGGTATGAAGAGGGATATAGCCACGTTCATTGCATGATGTGACTCTTGTCAACGTATCAAGGCCGAGCACCAGAAACCAGCCGGGCTTTTACAACCAAACAAGATACTTGAGTGGAAGTGGGACGAGATTGGAATGGATTTCATTGTTGGACTGTCGCGGTCATGACACGGAAACGATGCCATATGGGTCATAACCGACAGATTAACCAAAGTGGCACATTTTATTCCGGTGAAGACAACTTACACCACTCAGAGACTGGCCAGACTTTATCTTGCCCGTATCGTCTGCCTACATGGAGTCCCAAAGACTATCATATCTGACAGAGGCACACAGTTCGTCTCTAGATTTTGGGATCACCTACAACAGGCACTGGGAACCCAACTAGCATTCAGTACCACATACCATCCCCAGACTGATGGGCAGACTGAACGCATAAATCAAATTCTAGAAGACATGCTGAGAGCCTACGTTCTCACCTACGGAACTAGTTGGGAAGAAAGTTTGCCATATGCAGAGTTCGCATACGACAACAGTTATCAAACCAGCTTGCAAATGGCACCCTTTGAAGCTCTATATGGGAGAAGATGTCGTACCCCGCTAAATTGGTCAAAGACCGGAGACAGCCATATCTTCGGCCCAGATATGCTCAAGGAGGCCGAGGAGAAAGTTAAAACAATTAGAGATCGACTCGAAACAGCTCAAAGTCGGCAAAAGAGTTATTATGACCGAAAGCATCGGGAAATCAGTTTTGAACCCGGAGAATTGGTATACCTAAGAGTTTCTCCTATGAAGGGTCTGCAGCGATTCAGGATTAAGGGAAAGCTAGCACCAAGATTCATCGGACCATTTCACATAGTGGCCCGAAGAGGCACGGTAGCCTACCAGCTAGACCTACCCGGAGATTTATCCGGTATCCACAACATGTTCCACATCTCGCAGTTGAGAAAGTACGTGAGCAACCCAGAGAAGCAAGTATCACATGAAAATATTGACGTGCAACCAGACCTCACCTACCGGGAGCGCCCAATAAAAATATTAGAAGAGTCTAAGAGGAGGACCCGACAGAAAACCATCAAGTTTTTTAGAGTTCAGTGGAGCAATCACACCGAGAATGAAGCAACTTGGGAGAGCAAGGATTTTCTTCGGACAGAGCACCCACACCTGTTTAAGGATGAGCTGAAATTTCGGGGACGAGATTTTTCCTAAGGGGGTAGGTGCTGTGACACTCCAAAATTTTTGTGGTTTTTGTTTTCAGAAAGAGCCTTGCTTGGTTTGAAGAAGTTCATTTAAACCCTTCTTAAAAACCCTCTTCCAAGTTTGCCCTCTCAAAAAAATCTTTTCTTGGATTTAGTTTCTTCAAAAAAGAAAACCCTTTTGCTTTTGGGCTTTTATTTTGGTTTTGATCCCTCTTGATTTTTACCATGCCTCCCATGGTAAAATTTTCCCAAAACCCCTCCTTCCACTTTGGTTCAACCCAAACATTCTGTCCAAACTAATAAAATCCATTTTTGGATTTTATTCCAATTATTTCTCTTCCCAAAATAATTCTATCTTTTCTTTTGAGCCTAGGTGATTTGCAAAGCAAGTACCTTAGTGCATTTGATTTTTGACCTCAACTCAACTCCCCTGGATAGTCCTTAGTACCCACAATCTAGAACCATCTTGATCCACTCTTCTTATTTTCAAATATTTCAAAAATCACCCTCTGCAAGTTTGGACCAGATTTGCCAAATTTGGTGAAATTCATATCTACACTTCTCCAAAAATTCCACCAAAATTCAAACAACCTCTAGTTGCAATGAGAGACCACTCCACCAAAAACCAGCTCAAGGAAAAATCCCTACATGCCAGAATCATTCTATCGAACACTTGGCATGCACTGTTTCTGTTCATATTCAGTAAATTCAGAGTTTCAGTGTCGTTTCTCTGTCAGTAGTTTCAGTCACATGTCCACTGCGCTTTTGGCTCGTTGCTCGCAGCATCTCCTTCTTGTCCGGAGCTCCGCACGCGTGCTTGGCGTGTTCCTAGCGTCGGTGGCACCCTGGCCCGCCTGCGCCAGCGTGCTTTGCGGCGGCAGAACCACCGTAACGGCCGACAGGGGGGCAACACTTCAGCATAACGCCGTTCGGCGCCACCCAATCCTCCCAAGAGCTCCGCGTGGCCACCTCCTTGCCAGTGCACGCATGCAGCACCGTCGTCGTGGCCTGGCCCGCGCAGAGCGCGTTCTCTGCCGCCGACGGGCCGTGCTGCCGTTCCATCGAGGGCAGGCCGTAACCCTCCCTCCCTTGCTGAGTTGGACACTGGGATGGCACCAGTGCTTCACCTAGTTGATGCTCAAGCCCCTAAGCCGACCGTTCACCCATAGCGCCGCCGTAATCGCCCGCTGGACTTATTCGTTCATGGCAACCGCCTCGGGCCGGCTAT
>NC_041387.1:497618065-497627471 GCF_002162155.2 Triticum dicoccoides
AGCTTGCTCTCGCCCCCGCACAACTCCACCACCTCACCAGACCCCGCCTAGCCACTAGAAGAGCCTCGAGGGGCCCTTCTTCCTCAACTCCGGCCACCTCTGTCCGCCTCGGGCTCCGGCAACGTTCTCTCCGGTGAGAACTCCCCCGCCGCCCTACTCTCGCCCGTAGCCTCGTACCACCACCATTAGGCTAACCCCCACTTCAATTTGACCCCCGCAGCTCCCTCCGGTGAGATCCACGACTGCCCGAACCACCGTCCGCCGGAGCAAGGGCCGCCGTCGACACAGTGCTCGCCGGCGACCACCACCACCACCCATAGACGCGGAAAGGTGCACTGATCACGAAGGTAACCCCCGATCACCTTGCCTCGCTGTGGATCGCCGCGGGCGACCACCGCAACTCTCAGGCGCCGTCGCGCCCTGTTTCCCTCATTTAAAAATTCAAACCTGATGGGTGGAGCCCGCCTATCAGTCTCTCAGCCATTTCTTTTAAACGAACCGTTTTAAGGACTTTTCCGTAGAACCCCCTAGAAGTTTTCTGTTTCATTACAGATGGGTCCTTGGACCAAAACTCTTATAACTTTTAAACAGAAAATGGTTTTTGATTGATTCTTTTTCTGTCATCTTTATTTTTCTGTCTAGTTTTTTTTCATATTTATTTGAAAAATATTTGGAACACTTTTATGTACACTCACGGTATTTACGTTATGTACGTATTTTTCTTATACCGTAGATACCGGAGGAGGTGACGGAGCTGCAAACTTCACATAGTTAAACTCCGACTACTCCGAACCAGGCAAGCATGTTTGAACTCTTGATATGATGAGTGGTTGTTGCATGTTTGCATATTAGTATAGTCATGGCATGTTTATGAACATTTCTTTGAATGTTATATTTCATGCACAGAAGTGGAAAGTAAGTTTCGGAAAGCATTATGTTGTTGGATACATATTTGCATGGCCATGTGATGGCATGAGGATGGGTAAGATGACAGTGTTGTGACATGCCAGTCTTATGCCAGATTATTTGACTTCCATGTCATTGTGAAACAAATCACATTTCCATTCATTCCTTCCTGTACTGTCACATGTTTTCCGAAAGGAATATGGCTTAGTAAGTTGCAAATCGTTTTCCTGGTACACACCAAATAGAGAGGCCGGGATGAGGGTTCCATGGCCCTGGATTAAAGCCCGTCATCCGGTCAGGGGGCATGGGTGTTTCCATTTGGGACCGAGAGGGGGACACCCCTTAGAGCGCGCGTATAGAAATTCAATCCCATGCTATTCGAGGTTGTGACCTCCCCGTCTCAAAGTTTTTCTTGGACGTTGTCCAGGGTGATTCCTAGCATCTTGAGGTGAAATGGGTGTGTACTAGGTAAATGTGTTTCTACCAAAATACCATAAATGGAACTAGTCCATTCGTGACTACGGAAATCCGTTGGCTGTGGTCAGTCAATACCAACTCTGCGGAGTCACAAATCTTTCAATCATCTTGTACATGTTCAAGTACTATATTCATCTTATCTTGTCAGGTATCAGCCTCAGTGACAAAACTCTGGTGGAATACATGTGCGATAAATCCTCTTAAATGATTATTCTTGTGGATGGACTAATCTTGTTATTCACATTTATTACAAGCCCTGTCTATGATGTCGCTCAGACGTCCGACGGCGGCATACTTGTTATTTGCATTTGGTACAAGCCCTATCTGTGATGTCGCTCAGACTTCCGACGGCGGCATACTTGTTATTTGCATTTGTTACAAGCCCTGTCTGTGATGTCGCTCAGACGTCCGACGGTGGCATACTTGTATTTACATTTATTGTAAGCCCTGTCTGTGATGTCGCTCAGACGTCCGACGCTGGCATACTTGTATTTACTTTTATTGTAAGCCCTGTCTGCGATGTCGCTCAGACGTCCGACTGTGGTATTTCTTTTAAAGCCCTTTATGTGATGTCGCTCAGACGTCCGACTGTGGCATTTCTTTTAAAGCCCTGTCTGTGATGTCACTCAGACGTCCAACTGTGGTATTTCTCTTAAGGCCCTTTATGTGGTGTCGCTAAGACGCCCGACTGCGGCATGAATTTTATTTGTTTACCTTTTGAGGCGTCGCTCCAGACACCCGATCGGTTTTCAGTTATTTATTTTATTTATCAAGTCATGCGATAATATTATTGTTGAGATGAGCATCATTATTCTTATTAATGATGCATTCATGCATTCATTGATTATATCTTTTGTCCGAACTGTCTTGCGAGTACTTTCAAAGTACTCACCTGGCTTGTTGATTTGGCCAGATGTTGATGAAGGCGATCTCATGGATGAAGAGTTTGATAGCGAGTCCGATGCCTAGAGGAGTCTCAGTCAGTCCCGTGCGATCCTGTTTTGGTCACTGTATTATCCGCTTCCGCAATCCCAGAAATAAATTCATCGAGCCTCACCTCGACGCTCGATGAGCTGCCAGTTAGGAGTCAAGTTATCCACCACCACTTTTACCTCGAGCTAGTAGCATGCCACCACACCCCTGTGTCATAACCTCCCTTATGTAAGATATTGGCGAGTTTGTAATAATTTGTTGAGCAGCCTCAGCTCAGCCCTGTAATATATTTAATGCTACTGGTCCTCTGTTCATCAAGTATTTGTCTACTAGTGAGGATGACTTTTCCTATACTGGATTCTAAAAATCGATTTTTTCAATAATTATTTTATTGAAAAACCGGTAGTGACAGTTTCAAGAAAGTCAAGGGTAAGAAGAACTTCAAGAAGGACGGCAAGGGAGTTGTCGCGCCTGGTAAGCCAGTTGCCGGGAAGAAGCCAAAGAATGGACCCAAGCCTGAGACAGAGTGCTTTTATTGCAAGGGAAGCGGACACTGTAAGCGGAACTGCCCCAAGTACTTAGCGGACAAGAAGGCCGGCAACACCAAAGGTATATGTGATATACATGTAATTGATGTGTACCTTACCAGTACTCGTAGTAGCTCCTGGTTATTTGATACCGGTGTGGTTGCTCATATTTATTACTCAAAATAGGAGATGCGGAATAAGCGGAGACTGGCGAAGGACGAGGTGACGATGCGCGTCGGGAATGGTTCCAAGGTCGATGTGATCGCCATCGGCACGCTACCTCTACATTTACCTACGGGATTAGTTTTAAACCTCAATAATTGTTATTTAGTGCCAGCTTTGAGCATGAACATTGTATCTGGATCTCGTTTAATACGAGATGGCTACCCATTTAAATCCGAGAATAATGGTTGTTCTATTTATATGAGAGATATGTTTTATGGTCATGCCCCGCTGGTCAATGGTTTATTCTTAATGAATCTCGAACGTGATGTTACACACATTCATAGTGTGAATACCAAAAGATGTAAGGTTGATACCGATAGTCCCACATACTTGTGGCACTGCCACCTTGGTCACATTGGTGTCAAACACATGAAGAAGCTCCATGCTGATGTACTTTTGGAGTCTCTTGATTACGAATCATTTGACACATGCGAACCATGCCTCATGGGCAAAATGACCAAGACTCCGTTCTCCGGAACAATGGAGCGAGCAACCAACTTATTGGAAATCATACATACTGATGTGTGCGGTCCAATGAGCGTTGACGCTCGCGGAGGTTATCGTTATGTTCTCACTCTCACTAATGACTTAAGTAGATATGGGTATGTCTACTTGATGAAACACAAGTCTGAGACCTTTGAAAAGTTCAAGGAATTTCAGAATGAGGTAGAGAATCAACGTGACCGAAAATAAAGTTCTTACGATCAGATCGTGGAGGAGAATATTTAAGTCACGAATTTGGTACGCACTTAAGGAAATGTGGAATCGTTTCACAATTCACGCCACCTGGAACACCTCAGCGTAACAGTGTGTCCGAACGTCGTAATCGCACTCTATTGGATATGGTGTGATCTCTGATGTCACTCACCGATTTACCGCTATCATTTTGGGGATATGCTCTAGAGACAGCTACATTCACTTTAAATAGGGCACCGTCTAAATCCGTTGAGACGACACCGTGTGAATTATGGTTTGGGAGGAAACCTAAGCTGTCATTTCTAAAAGTTTGGGGATGCGATGCTTATGTCAAGAAACTTCAACCTGAAAAGCTCGAACCCAAGTCGGAAAAATGCGTCTTCATAGGATACGCTAAGGAAACCGTTGGGTATACCTTCTACCTTAGATCCAAAGGCAAGATCTTTGTTGCCAAGACCGAGTCCTTTCTAGAGAAAGAGTTTCTCTCAAAAGAAATAAGTGGGAGGAAAGTAGAACTCGATGAAGTACTGCCTCTTGAACCGGAAAGTAGCGCAGCTCAGGAAGATGTTCATGTGGTGCCTGCACCGACTAGAGAGGAAGTTAATGATGATGATCAAGGTACTTCGGATCAAGTTGCTACTGAACTTCGAAGGTCCACAAGGACACGTTCCACACCAGAATGGTATGGAAACCCTGTCTTGGAAATCATGTTGTTAGACAGCGGTGAACCTTCGAACTATGAAGAAGCGATGGCGGGCCCAGATTCCAACAAATGGCTTGAAGCCATGCAATCCGAGATAGGATCCATGTATGAAAACAAAGTATGGACTTTGACAGACTTGCCCGATGGTCGGCGAGCGATAGAAAATAAATGGATCTTTAAGAAGAAGATGGACGCGAATGGTAATGTTACCATCTATAAGGCTTGACTTGTCGCCAAGGGTTATCGACAAGTTCAAGGTGTTGACTATGATGAGACTTTCTCTCCCGTGGCGAAGCTGAAGTCCGTCTGAAAAATGTTAGCAATTGCCGCATACTATGATTATGAGATATGGCAAATGGACGTCAAAACGGCATTCCTTAATGGCTATCTTAAGGAAGAATTGTATATGATGCAGCCGAATGGTTTTGGCGATCCTAAGAATTCTATCAAGGTATGCAAGCTCTAGCGCTCCATCTATGGGCTGGTGCAAGCATCTCGGAGTTGGAACATTCGCTTTGATGAAATGATCAAAGCGTTTGGGTTTATGCAGACTTATGGAGAAGCCTACGTTTACAAGAAAGTGAGTGGGAGCTCTATAGCATTTCTCATATTATATGTAGATGACATACTTTTGATGGGAAATGATATAGAACTTTCGGGACAGCATTAAGGCCTACTTGAATAAGTGTTTTTCAATGAAGGACCTTGGACAAGCTGCTTACATATTAGGCATCAAGATCTATAGAGATAGATCGAGACGCCTCATAGGTCTTTCACAAAGCACATACCTTGATAAGATATTGAAGAAGTTCAATATGGATCAGTCCAAGAAACGGTCAAGTCGAACATGCAAATGGTCTTCTAATGAGCGGCATCAAACCTAGACTAGTGCACTCCTTAAAGGAATCAGATACGCATAGGGTCGAGGAGCTCGACTCCGTACTATGGGGACTGCGGACCATGCTAAATCGCACTATCGGATACACACCATTCTTTATGGTGTACGGCGCAGAGGTGGTATTTTCCTATGATATTATTCATGACTCACCTCGGGTGTGCATGTATGAAGAGAGAGAAGCCAAGCTCGATCGACAGGACAATCTAGATGCCCTGGAGGAGGAGCGCGACATAGCAAAAGCCCGTTCCGCATTCTATCAGCAGCAGGCTCGAAGGTATTAAAGCAGAGAAGTACGGGCCAAAACTTATAACGTTGGTGAACTCGTTCTACGCCTACTAGAGAAGAAGAAGGACAAGCTCAAGCCCAAGTGGGAGGGTCCCTTCATCATTGATAAAGTTCTCACCGGAGGAGCGTACCGTCTGCGTAATGCATCAGATAACAGACTCAAGCCGAACCCATGGAACGCGGCCAGACTTCGAAGATTCTACGCCTAGTGCTGAACTCAGAGTCTTTCGCCCTACCTCTGCCCTTTTAATTATGCCCTCCTTTTTCTCTTTCTTTTCCACTTTTCTTTTCATACATGAGGCCTTAAATGCTTTACGGACGCTTCGATTGCTCCGGCCGCACTATGTGTCGGACTCCGGGTTCCGGCAGACCCACTAGATTCGAACACTGGGGTGCGCGCGGAGATTTCGCCCTCTACCTACCTGCACCTCACCGCCTCGCTATGATCTAAGCAATCAAAGGAACAACACAAGAGACACAGAGTTTATACTGGTTCAGGCCACCATTGTGGTGTAATACCCTACTCCAGTGTGTGGTGTGGTGGATTGCCTCTTGGGCTGATGATGAACAATACAAGGAAGAACAGCCTCGCGAGGGTCTGTTCTTGGCTGATGCGATGAACTACTAGGGGGAGTTATGTCGCTCTCTCTACCGTTTTCCTGGTGAGGATCCGATCTCTCTACCTTGTGGGTGGCTAGTCCTATTTATAGGCAAAGGCCCTGGGCCTCTTCACAAATATTGAGCGGGAAGGGCGCCAACAATTGGCCATTTTAAAGGGGAACATCTAGTACACTTATCCTGACTAAAGTTGGTCCTCGCCTGCCAAAGGCTCTGGTGGTGACGCCGGCTTGGGCTCCACAATGACCTCCATCCTGCCGCTCTACTGGTCTTGGTCTTGTTGCACTGAAATGGATGCCTTTGCTTGATGCTCTTGCCTGCACTCGCTCCCTTTGCACCAAAGAGGAAAGAAGGACACTGCGTGGGCTGGCGCCCGCCTGGTGCCCTTGGTCGTCATGTCTTGCATCATGGGAACCTCGTGAGGTACCCCGCCTTGATCTCTCCACCTCCTCGCGAGCCAGGCTGACGAGGCCGTGCCTGAGGAGGCCTCCTGTCGTCCGCCCCGCGAGGCTTGGCCCCTCGCCAAGGTCTTGAGCTCATGCTGATGAAGATGGGCCATGCTGGGCCGCCCCTTGAGCCATGCCGCAGGCCGCAGGCAGGCAAGTCTGGGGACCCCCGTTCCCAGAACGCCGACAGTAGCCTCCGGGCCCAAGGCGCGCCCGGACTTGGCTGAGCAGAGAGGCGAAGCGGCAAGTGCGAAGCGTCGCGGGCCCTAACAGCCTACGGCCTCGGGCGCTGCGTGGCGGTTGATTGGACGTGGGCGGCTCCGCTCCCCCACGACGCCTCGGGAACTGCACGAATTGACAAGTTCCTGCATGCAAAAACTGGTCATGATTACCTGCGATCGTGGAAGCCGGCGGTTGGCCTCCCCTGGCTATAAGTACAGAACGGCGCGAGCCATTCCAGTTCATCTTCCTCTGCTACTTCTCCTCTTCTTCATCTTTGCCACTGCTTCGCCTTGCCGCAATGGCTCCGATATGCCGGTTCTCCACAGAAGAGAAGGGAAAGGCCCCCCGAGAGGGTCATGACCCACTTCCGCCAAAGAAGCGGTTGGTCCTCTGCTGCCGAGATGAGGGCGCGCGGTAGGAGGTGTTGAGGCCTTGGTGCGAGCGGCCGCCGCCAGGGTTTCCGCTGCCCTTGTACGCCCACCTTGAGGGCCCTGCAGGAGCTGATGCCGAGCGCCATGGACGACGCCGCCATCGGCGCCGGCGGGTCACAGCGGTGCGTGTTGTTCCTCCTGGAGTTCACGCTGAAGGTTCCTCCCGAGAGTTTTTGCTCCATGCCACCATGCCTCCTCGATCTTGGATTCGCCTTCCTCCTTCCTTCGCCTTCGAGATTCCGCTGAGGGGGCCTTTCAGGCTCTGGCTGCAGCACGCCGATTGCCAGACTCCTATGACCGACGCGAATGTCGAGGTCGTCACTCCAGGTAAGGTCTTCATGACCCGGGGCTGGGGCGAGATCGCCCGGGTTTGTAGGACGAGGGGCGCCCTCATGATCCACCTGGAGTTTGATGGCGCTTCCATGATGCTCTTCAAGGTCTTCGACGAAGATGGGCGTCGGCTGGAGTGTTGTCCCAGAGGCAGCGGCAGAAGCCCCAGAGTGGCAGGGACCAGGCCTGTCGTCGCACTTTCTTCTAGCATCTCCTCAAGCGGCGGGGGCGCCGGAGGATCAAGCGACTCCGCCGAGCTCTTCGCAACTCCGGAGACGAGCAACGACAGCTACGAGCCCCCGAGCCTGCACCGCTCTCGGAGCAGTACAGGCTCATTAGGCCGCCGCCGTCTCTGATCTGGATGAGGTTGGCGCCGGTGCCTGAAGGCCCACTATTGATGATGGTGTCTGCCGCGACGGTTCCTGTAGTTAGGACTCCTTAGGATATGCATCTTTTGTCCCTGCGAGGAGCCAAGAACACACCCTGTGGGAGCTTATAAGGTGTCTGTAGCTCTGTTTGTCAATATGATCGTTAGCGTCAAGCAGTGCGAGATGCTTATTCCGTCTTGGCTTAGTTTCTTCCTTTCGAACCTCACGAGGGCTTGGTGCTCTGCGCCGACAGGTCCCGGTCCCAAGGCGGCTTCATCCGTCGCTGGTATGCCAGGTCGCGATGCCGTGGTCAAGGCCAGGAGGTGAGCGGCCCGGGGTCCAGTAAGAGCCCCTGAGTCACGATGCTCAGGAGGTCCCCTTTAGCGCTCAAGCAGCTATCATTCGGTGAGAAAGGAATGCGACGCTGCTAACACGAGATTGCAGTGGATGCGATGACGGTGTTGCGTTAGCTAGTGTTTCTGGAGGGTGACTTATCTCGAGAGTCAGGAAACGCTTCCTGGTGCGGCGCTAGGTCCGCGCATTGGCCGGCGAGGGGTTGCCTGGCGAGGTCCCCGTGTGCCTCTTCCCTCTCGCCTCTGCTCCCCTTTCTGCTCTACGTCCTTGGGTCCCGGCCCTCGAGCGGGTCTCAGCCGTCGCTGGTTTGCCAGGTCGCGATGCCATGGACAAAGCCAGAGGGTGAGGGCTGAAGAGCCAGTAGGAGCCCTGAGTCGCAATGCTCAGGTAACCCCCTTTAACGTGCAAGCGGTTTGCACGGACGAGAGTGAAGAGGACGCCGTGAGGGCCTCGCCTGGCGCTGCTCCTTGAAGGGATCATGCAGGCCCACCACAAAAAGAGCAAAAGTCCGCTATGACAGGCGGCGGTCATCCGTTAGTTGCTTTGGAGAGGCGACGAGGCACTAAAGGCCTGACGAGGTGTAGCGGGGCACCCGTGAGCCAGCGCGGGACTCACAAGGCCCTCCCTCAAGGCGGGTTGCGCTTGGCACTGGGCCTTGACTTGTGATGTGTTCCTGCAAATTTGGCTAGATGCCGATGCTCTACGTCCTCGGGTCCCGACCCTCGAGCGAGTCTCAGCCGTCGCTGGTTTGCCAGGGTGCGATGCCGTGGACAAAGCCAGAGGGTGAGGGCTGGAGAGCCAGTAGGAGACCTGAGTTGCGATGCTCAGGTACCCCCCCTTTAACGCGCAAGCTTGGTTAGATGTCGACGCTCTACGTCCTCGGGTCCCGGCCCTCGAGCGAGTCTCAGCCGTCGCTGGTTTGCCAGGGTGCGATGCCGTGGACAAAGCCAGAGGGTGAGGGCTGGAGAGCCAGTAGGAGTCCTGAGT
>NC_041387.1:497627843-497637167 GCF_002162155.2 Triticum dicoccoides
AACGCGCAAGCTTGGTTATATGTCGATGCTCTACGTCCTCGGGTACCTGCCCTCGAGCGAGTCTCAGCCATCGCTGATTTGCCAGGGCGCGATGCCGTGGACAAAGCCAGAGGGTGAGGGTTGGAGAGCCAGTAGGAGCCCTGAGTCGTGATGCTCAGGTACCCCCCCCCTTTAACGCGCAAGCGGCCGACATGAAGGAAGAAGAGGTGCCACGGACAGGCACCAAATAACAAGCATGATGGGTCGAATGCATGGCCCGAAAATTAATGCAAGAGGGGTACACGCCGCTGGGTCTGACCCGAGCGACTTGGGGATGATGCAGCCTGAGGGGAACCCCCAACAAGGTAAGCTAAAAACATGGGCAAAAGGGATACACGCCACAGGGACGGACCCACGCGGCCTGGGAATGATGCAGTCCTGAGGGCGCTCCTAGCTAGAAACGAAACTTGAAAGATGTCACCTGATAGTGTTGACGACGAAGGGGTGTCGAAGTAGCAGACGTAGCAGGCTGCGGGATCCGATCTTCACGAGCCCCCAGGCCCAGGGGCCTCGGGAGGCTCTGGAGGCGCTGGTGTCTTCTCACGAACCATCTCCACCTCCGCCAGGACTGTGGAACGCCTGGCCTCCTGAGCCTCCGGGATGCTCCTCATGAGACGCTGGAGCACCGCAGCCGCATTCGGCAAACCGTAGGGCATGCGAACGTAGCTGTGGGGTGGGCCTTCGCAGCTCCCCATGCATGAGGGCTAGAAGCGCTCCTGAGAGGTGACTCAGTTGAGCCCTGGGATGTCGATGCAGACGCGCAGCCCGCCATCTTCACCTGGATGGGGAGCTGTGGCGAGTAAGCGGCGGCTGCCACTCATGACTCTTGACTCCTACAACTCCTACGTGATATGACTAACGAACTCCTAAGGGTTTGGCCCTCCTTGCTTTGCTCCTTCCTGAGGGAAACGTGTTTCGAAACATGCCTCCAAGTGGTGCCCAAGCGCCTCGCTCGTGACCTTAGCAAGGTTGGTAGCCCTCCAGGAGGGAGCCCCCGAGCCCTGCTTGAGGAGGGCGCCGGGCGCGCCTTCCTATGCGACAGAAGGAGGTGCCCCCTGAGCAGGCGCAGACCCTGATGGGCCTGCATCCTGAGGGGTCGGGCCAGGCGATGTCTTCTTCTTCTTGGGAGTGGCCTCGGGGAGCCTCCCGCTCCCGCGATCTGGGTCTTCAAGTGATGCGGCCTGAAAAGCTCGTTCCAGGGAGCACACTGCGTCTCTTTCTTCACAGGGCACCGTGATGACTCCGCCACTCCCTGGCATCTTGAGGACGTTGTAGCCGTGATGAGTCACGGCCATGAACTTGGTGAGAGCTGGGTACCCGAGGATGGCGTTGTATGGCAGGTGAATGTGTGCGACGTCGAAGTCGATGAGCTCGGTGCGGTAGTTATTGCATGCCTCGAAGGTGACAGGGTGGCGGACCTGCCCAATTGGAACTGTGGAGCCGTCAGCGACTCCGGAGAAAGCCTTGGTTGGCTGAAGCTGATCGTAAGGCACTTGGAGATTGTTGAACGTCTCTATGGACAGGACGTTGAGCCCTGCCCCGCCATCGATGAGGGTCCTGGTGACTTGCACGTTGCTGATGACTGGGGAGCGAAGCATTGGGAGGACTCCGGCTGTGGCCGCGCACTTGAGATGATCCGCTGAGCTAAACGTGATGGCGCATGCCGACCACCTGAGGGGGCGCTTGGCTTCAAGCTTGGGGAGGACTGCTTGAAGATGCGTTGAGAGGATGGGGCTTGAGCTCCGCCCAGGATGCAGGCGATCGCGCGTGGCTCCTGGAAGCCCCCAGCCCCCTCGTCCTGATGATGGTCCTCGTTTCTCCTTGGCTGCAGCGGCAGTGGAGGGAGGCCTGCGTTTCCTTGCGGGCGATCCTCGCGAGGCTGATCCCTCCAATCTCCCTCGCGAGACTGATCCTGCCAGCAATCCTCGCGAGGTCGGTCGCGCCACCCTTGGCGAGGGCCGCGGTCTTCCCAGCGTCCTGCGTTCCTTCCTCCTCCTCGTCCATAGCCACGATCGTTGCGGTCGAGGCGTCGGCCGACTCTTCCTTCTCGCACGGCTCAGAGCTCTTGGCATTCATTGGTGTTGTGGGTGTGGTGGTCATGGTACACATAGTACCGGGTGCCCTTGAAAGACTCGGGATGATCTCTACCCCGCTTGCTGTCTGGTTCTGCCGCGAGAACGGCAGCCCCCTTGCGCTTCACGTTCTTGGCCTTGGATTTCTTCTCTTCTGGGTCTGTGGCTGGCAGCTCGAGGAGGGAAAGGCGCCCTTCCTCAGCCCTGGCGCACTTGGTTGCCAAGTTGAACATCTCCAAGGAAGTGCACAGATCTTCATGCATCGCCAGCTCCTCCTTCATCTTGACGTCACGCACGCCGTCGGAGAAGGCTGAGATGATGGCCTCCTCGGTCACCTTGGGAATCTTGGGATGTGCATTGTTGAATAGCTGGATGTACTTCTACAGGGTCTCCCCTGGTTGCTGCTTGATGCGGTGCATGTCGCTCACGGCAGGTGGCCGGTCGCGAGTACCTTGGAAGTTGGCGATGAAACGGGTGCGCATCTCGTCCCAGGAGGAGATCGTGCCTGGAGCTAGGTTCAGGAGCCAGGTGCGGGCCCCATCCTTGAGTGCCATGGGAAACCAGTTCACCATGACCATCTCATCCCCATTGGCAGCTTCGATGCCCATCTCGTAGAGCTGGAGGAACTCCGCAGGGTCGGTCGTGCCGTTGTAGCAAGGAGGCAGGTCTGGCTTGAACTTGCGGGGCCACACGATGCTGCGCAGCTCAGTGGTGAAGGCACGGCAGCCTGCTGTGGCCACGGGAGGCCTCTGGTGACAAGGAACTTGGTCTTGCGGGCCCCCATGCGCTGCAGCTGGGAGCAGCGCGGGGTGTTGGCATGCTGGAACAGGAGCGTGGTCGCGACGGACCGGAGCAGGGAGCACTCGAGCAGCTTCTTGGGGACGAGGGACCTCTTGGGAGCTCCACTCTTGCTACACTGGCGCTGGATGGGGTGCCTTCCGTCCAGGGGCCACGCGCCTTAGGGCCAGGGCGCCTTCTTGAGGGGGAGGCGGCTGAGGCGCCCTTGGAGCTTCATTGCCCGCGCAGGGCGGGGCGTGGTGCGGCGAGAAGGACGGCGCGGGGGAGCCCCCTGAGGTGCGGACGAGCTCGGCGACGCGGTCGAGCCACTCAGTGAGCAAGGGAATGGCAGTGCGGCCTTCTCGCCTCATATATGGATGCTGGGACGATGCTTGCTGATCGTTCCCCGCCGGGCCGGTGGCAGCATTGACGGCAGGCGACGGGGAATGGCGGGGGTGGCCGCCGACGGGGGCCGTCTTGGCGACGCTGGAAGCGAGAGCGGCTCGGCGCTCAGCGCGGGCCCGACGAGCGTCTGACATGGACGCGATGGTCGGTAAAGAACAGGGTGGCGGAAGACGAATTTCAGCACACCCCTACCTGGCGCGCCAAATGTCGGATTTCGGGTTCCGGCAGACCCACTAGATTTGAACACTGGGGTGCGCGTGGAGATTTCTCCCTCTACCTACCTGCACCTCACCGCCTCGCGATGATCTAAGCAATCAAAGGAACAACACAAGAGACACAGAGTTTATACTGGTTCAGGCCACCATTGTGGTGTAATACCCTACTCCAGTGTGTGGTCTGGTTGATTGCCTCTTGGGCTGATGATGAACAATACAAGGAAGAACAGCCTCGCGAGGGTCTGTTCTTGGCTGATGCGATGAACTACTAGGGGGAGTTCGGTCGCTCTCTCTACCGGTTTCCTGGTGAGGATCCGATCTCTCTACCTTGTGGGTGGCTAGTCCTATTTATAGGCAAAGGCCCTGGGCCTCTTGCCAAATATTGAGCGGGAAGGGCGCCAACAATTGGCTATTTTGAAGGGGAACATATAGTACACTTATCCTGACAAAAGTTGGTCCTCGCCTGCCAAAGGCTCTGGTGGTGACGCCGGCTTGGGCTCCACGATGGCAGCCATCCTGCCGCTCTGCTGGTCTTGGTCTTGTTGCACCGAAATGGATGCCTTTGCTTGATCCTCTTGCCTGCGCTCGCTCCCTTTGCACCAAAGAGGAAAGAAGGACACTACGCAGGCTGACACCCGCCTGGCGCCCTTGGTCGTCATGGCTTGCGTCATGGGCACCTCGTGAGGTACCCCGCCTTGATCTCTCCGCCTCCTCGCGAGCCAGCCTGACGAGGCCGTGCATGAGGAGGCCTCCTGTCGTCCGCCCCGCAAGGCTTGGCCCCTCGCGAGGGTCTTGAGCTCGTGCTAATGAAGATGGGCCATGCTGGGCCGCCCCTTGAGCCACGCCGCAGGCCGCAGGCAGGCAAGTATGGGGACCCACGTTCCCAGAACGCCAACACTATGCGTGCTCAATATACCCGAGGGCTTCCTATACGGAGGCTTAATATAATTATTTTCATGGCTTTATGCCCGCCACATATGCGTCACCTTTCTATATGTGCCTTTTCTTCACCATTATATGCATCGATATGACTTAAGTTTTGGCCATGCTGGGTTGCCTGGCACTTGTGTTTATGCCCTACGTTCCCGTTAATTCGGCTAGGGTATAAGGGGAGCACCTTTGCGATTGTTACTGCCGGGTCAGCCGAATGTGTACCTCAGACTGGGTGAAGCCGAAAGCTAGCGTTCTTAAGGGAATATTTGACCGGTGAACAAAAGATGTTTTTATCTATTACAACATAAAACCATAGATGTTTTTTATAATGCGTATCTGTTCGCAGTTCGGACATGCACATTAATGCATGCATACCCAGGGAAAGGAACCCTTAACGGAACTATTCTCTCTGGAAGATGTTTCTTACTAACCATGTAATATAACATAACTAGTTGGGCACTTGTCTGTTCAAGCACTTATGACCCCTACGCCTAGTTTCCACGCAGACCCCAGTTTTACATAAGTGAGCGGGTATTCGGATACACTTCGGAGTGTCGGGTCCGGACGCTGAAGCGAAAAGGTCTGCCAAAACAAATGATTTACAATCCAGCTAGGGACTACATATGTCCATTGAAGTACATAGTCACTTGGACTGGCTAAATTCTTCTTCTATACCATCCAACAGGCTGTCTAGCCTACAATCCTGTTGGGAATGCTTTGCGGCTAATTCCACTTGGTCATATACCATACTTATGGGGATCTGGCCCCACCGGTCCAAACTCGGCCATATGGTTCGGGTCAGCCTTGGCGTATCGCGTCTTCACCATGGCCCGGGCTTCCCTTGCACCTTGACGGCAGGCCAATATCTTCCCTAATCGGAAGCGCCACCGTGCTCCCTTGAGCATATCCACAAGCTCCCCCATGCCTCCTGGCAGGGAAGCGGATGGCCACAAGGCCTGGGCAATACCCTGCATCACCTACCGAACTCATTCGTCTAGTTGTGAGAGATCTTGCAGCAGATCGACTGCGGATCCGGGCATCTCCTCTTCAGGACGACCTGTCAGCATACCTACAGGCATAAAGCTGTTAACTCGTTTCTTCGCCAAACTATACTAAGGTTCGCTTAGGCACTTACTATAAATGCCGCGTCGAACCCTCCTATTCTCCTTCATGGAGTCAGCAAGCTGGGCCTGAGCATCTGCTAATTTGACGCCCAGCCGGACATTGGCATCTTGGAGATCGTTTTTCTCCCGCCTAACCTGTGTAAGCACACGATCTCCGGACCCTCTCTAGGATTATCTGCGGAATCTATTGTTAGATTTCTAAAAGCAGGCCGAACATTAAGTGGTGTGCGTACTTAGATTCTCTTTGATTGAGACAAGTATTACCAGATGAGGCCTTCTTGGATTCCTCTATTTTCGCAAGTGCGGCCCTCAGCTGGGCCTTGCATTCCTCTAGCTCTTGAGATAAATGGGAATTCTTATCCGCAAGAACCTGTGCATACAATGATCCTTAAATCAGTTGTGCCACCTATTTGAAGTCTCGGGGGCTACTAATATACATACTTATCTAATTTTCTTACCTGTATATCCTTTACATACTGGGCCGTCGCTCTAGCAAGTCCATCTTGAGCAGCTCGGATGTAAGCGTCCCCTGAATTGAAGGCATTGAACGCCTCTTCGGAAAAAATACCATCGCAGTGTACGGCCCGTCTGCGCCGGTGATTCCTGGCACTCTCCACTTCGGAATTCGTAGTGCAGATTCTGTCCGCATCCTCTGTAGGAGGATAGTTCGGTGTTGTCCCCACATTAGCCTCCACCCATGAGGCCAGTTCTGGAATCTGGCTGGCGGAGGTGTGGCCGACAGGGTCTCCGGATGTAGTCCGACGGCTACTCTTTGTGCCAGGACATAATGAACGCTGTTACATTTCAAAGATGATAATCATGGAGCAGGTTTGAAATTATACCTCTGTGACAGCGTCTCAATCCTAACCGCCTTCCTCTTAAGCCTACCTGGCATGGGTGCCCTTTCCTGATGAGCCCCCATGGGCTCAGCGCGGCGTCTCGATTGCCGTTTCTATAAAAGTACAATATATGTGCGTAAGGTATGGCATAAAGAAGGAGTCCTTCTTGGAAGTTAGGACTTCGGCTTTACTTACGTGTGATACCGGGAGTAGTCCAGGATAATCGGTGATGATGGCCACCAAGGTGCCGTCACAGCTTGCCTGGTAAAATATCCCATCGACAAGCTCCACAGATATGTCTGGATCTTCTTCAAGTCCGGGGTCGAGAGCTCGGTTAGGGTCCTTTGGCTGCGGAGAAGGGCTATTGAACTCTTTCACGGCCTTTCTCAGTTCCTTCTATGAAATAGAAAGGTAAATAATCGTGACAATGGATGCAAGAATTAATAGAGTTGAGTAAAGGATGACAACTTACCTAGCTTGGGGGTTGTACATGGAAAATCCATCCCGTGGATTAAGACGGAGGAACTCTTCTTCTTCTCCTTTGTACAAGTCAGACAATATTCTCACCAGAGCGGTAGCAGAGTCCGTACCTTTACGACCGCAGCGGGTGGCATCGTCTTCTCCATTGAAGTGCCACAGGGTTTCCCCCGATATTGAAGTGGCTGCACCCCCCGCATTATGCATATTGACATAACTTCGATTATTGTCAGTCCTGATTGGGCTAGTATTTTTATCCTGCCCATCAGGTAGAGGACTTCTCTATTATCTTCCTCCTGGGGGCTCCGGGGGCTCTAGCTTTGGCGTTTCTTCAATGGAGCATTAGTAAACTCAGGAAGGCCCATCCGGATTGGGTCCGGATGGGGATCGTCCTCTACATAAAACCATTTCGAAGGCCAGTCTTCGGATGCCTTCTTTGTAGTGCCAGACAAGAATACGGTCTGGGCGACGCGCCATATTTTGGCTCCGCCCACTTGATATATAGATCCCTCTTGATTACGAGGGATGAGGCAGAATAGTCTCTTCCATAGCTCGAAATGAGCCTCGCTGCCCAGAAATAGCTCGCAGAGGGCAACATAACCTGCGATGTGCAGTACGGAGGCGGGGGTGAAATTATGCAGTTGGAAGCCATAGAACTCCAGGAGCCCACGGAGGAACGGGTGGATTGGAAACCCAAGTCCCCTCAGTAAATACGGGACAAGGCATACCCGCTCCCCCAGATATGGGTTACGAAGGCTCTCTGCTTCTCCCCGCCATTATAGGTGGCTAGTTCGGTTCGAACGGGGACCATGTATGCAGGTGGAAGAAACCCCTGGGTCTGCATCTCTACTAATCGGCTATGGGGGACAGAACACTTTTCCCAATCACCTGGCTTAGAGCTAAGGGTGTGAGAGGAGGAGCTACAGTGGCTGGCCATGATGGAGTGGCTTTTTCCGGGCACCCTCTGTTGAATGCTTGTTGGGAGGGAGATGGTGTGATTTGGATATGAGGATCCCCGTCTCTTCAAATAGACGGTTGGCTTACAGGATCAGGATGGAAAATGTAAAAATGCCCCAACTTCTCATATCCACATGACACGTGGAGATAGCCATTATTGAAGCACAGAAGCCGAGGAGTACAACATTGATAGGAAGCTGGACACTGCTTGCTAAAACAGGTACTCTGGATTTGGAGAAGAACCCGCCTTGCAATGCCAAAGACAATCTGCGTGCCGGACTCATCGTCATTGAAGCCCGGTTCGGGGGCTACCAAGGGAGTCCTGGATTAGGGGGTACACGGACAGCCGGACTATATACTTTGGCCGGACTGTTGGACTATGAAGATACAAGATTGAAGACTTTGTCCCGTGTCCGGATAGGACTCTCCTTGGCGTGGAAGGCACGCTTGGTGATTCGGATATGTAGATCTCCTTCTCTGTAACCGACTCTGTGTAACCCTAGCCCCCTCCGGTGTCTATATAAATCGGAGGGTTTAGTCCGTAGGACAACAACAATCATAATCATAGGCTAGGTTCTAGGGTTTAGCCTCTACGATCTCGTGGTAAATCAACTCTTGCAATACTCATATCATCAAGATCAATCAAGAAGGAACTAGGGTATTACCTCCATCGAGAGGGCCCGAACCTGGGTAAACATCGTGTCCCCAGCCTCCTGTTACCATTAGCCTTAGACGCACAGTTCGGGACCCCCTACCCGAGATCCGCCGGTTTTGACACCGACACACATCACTATAAGCCTTGCAAGCAATGTGACTAATGAGTTATTTACGGGATGATGCATTACGGAACGAGTAAAGAGACTTGCCGGTAATGAGATTGAGCTAGGTATGATGGATACCGACGATCGAATCTCGGGCAAGTAACATACCGATGACAAAGGGAACAACGTATGTTGTTATGCGGTTTGACCGATAAAGATCTTCGTAGAATATGTGGGAGCCAATATGAGCATCCAGGTTTCGCTAATGGTTATTGGTCGGAGACGTGTCTCGGTCATGTCTACATAGTTCTCGAACCCATAGGGTCCGCACGCTTAATGTTCGGTGACGATCGGCATTATGAGTTTATGTGTTTTGATGTACCGAAGGTAGTTCAGAGTCCCCGATATGATCACGAACATGATGAGGAGTCTCGAAATGGTCGAGAGGTAAATATTCATATATTGGAAGGTTGCATTCAGACATCAGAATGGTTCCGAGTGATTCAGGCATTTTTCTGGAGTACCGGGAGGTTACCGGAACCCCGCGGGGAAAGATATGGGCCTTATGGGCTATGGGAGGGAGGCTAACCAGCCCACAAGGGGCTAGTGCGGCCCCCACAAGGTAGGAGGCCGAATTTGAGTAGGGTAGGGGGTGACGGCCCCCTTTCCTTCTCCTTCTCCTTCTCCTTTCCCCTTTCCTTCTGCGGTAAAAGGAAAAAAGAGGG
>NC_041387.1:497637730-497725788 GCF_002162155.2 Triticum dicoccoides
AGAATCCTACTAGGAGTGGAGTCCTAGTAGGACTCCCCCCTCCCTTGGCGCGCCCCTGGTGGCCGGCCTCCTCCTTCCTCCTTTATATACGGGGGCAAGGGGGCACCCCAAACAACAACAGACACACAAGTTGATCATTGATCTCTCTTAGCAGTGTGCGGTGCCCCCCTCCACCATAATCCACCTCGATTATATCATTGCGGTGCTTAGGCGAAGCCCTGCGTCGGTAGCATCATCATCACCGTCGTCATGCCATTGTGATGATGAAACTCTCCCTCGACACTTTGCTAGATCGGAGTTCGTGGGATGTCATCGAGCTGAACGTGTGCAGATCGCGGAGGTGTCGTTCGGTCGGTACTAGGATCGGTCGATCATGGAGACGTACGACTACATCAACCACGTTGTCATAACGCTTCCACTTTTGGTCTACGAGGGTACATGGACAACACTCTCCCCTCTCGTTGCTATGCATCACCATGATCTTGCGTGTGCGTAGGATTTTTTTTGAAATTACTATGTTCCCCAACAGCTATACACCCTGGTGATAAGTGTGCTCAGATGGAAGAAGGAAGGAAGTTATAGGGAGAAGAGGACTGCATCAATATTGATTCAAAATATGATGATGAATCCACCAGTCAGAAGAAGAGCAAGAAGCGTAATAAGAGGCGCAAGGATATGGCAGTGATGACTGTTGAAGGATCGGGTAAGCTTAGTACGGGCAAGATAGCCAAGGCTGAAGTCCTCACAAGGAAGCTGTCGTGTGCGCTAACTGTCGGGAAGCTGCGGCTGGTGAGAAGGCCGGGAAAGGCACTGGGCTGTATTGCAAAATTCATCGGACCAAGGGCCATGACCTTCAAGAGTGCTATCAGGTTGAGCAGCTTGTCAAGAGGCAAAGAGCTGAGTATGAGAAGCGTGACAAGGAAAAGGGTCAGAATGTCGCTGGCGCTAATTAAGGGTCGAGGCGAGGAAGCAAATCGCCCTGGAAAAAACTTTTCAAAACAATGGAAAACCTGCGAGAGGTCAAGAGAAGGAAGCCTGTGATGATGAGAGTGATGGAGCGGATGGAGAGGAAACCAGTGAGCAAGAGTTCCAGAAGGCCACTGATGCCCTGTGCATTGATGGGGGTGCATCCCTTCACACCTCTAACCGCCAAGTCAAATGGTGTGCGTGTGAGGTCAATGCCGTGGAACCAGCACCAGAGGCTAGGAAACCACCTAAATGGTCACGCACGCCCATCATCTTTGACAAAGAGGATCATCCTAACTGTACCATTGTGGTAGGGTGTTTGCCATTATTGGTCTCTTCGATAATTTGCAACCTCAAGGACACTAAGATATTGGTGGACAGCGGGGTCGGGTTGAATCTGATTTCCCCAAAAGTTATCAGTAGGCTTCAGATAGCAGAAGAGGAGTTAGAGGTCACTGGCACGTTTCAAGGAGTGAATCCCGGTAGGAGTCATCCTAATGGAAAGATCACGTTGCCTGTGACATTTGGAGGAGAATTTAACTATCGGAGTGAAAATATTGTGTTTGATGTGGTCGACCTCCCCTTTCCATACAATGGGATCCTTGGATGACCAGCCCTGGCCAAATTCATGGTGGCATCCCACTATGCCTACAGTGTCTTGAAGATGCCTAGGCCACTTGGAATCATTTCCATCCCATCGAATGAGAAGGACACAATCATTTGCGTGGACAAGATGTACCGGGACACGGTCACGGCAGAGGCAGCGACAGCAACAGTTCCCGCCAAGGAAAGTAGAGGAAAGAAGAAGGATAGCAAGGACGCTAGCCTAGAATCCGGGAGGCGTACCTCCTCGGAGTGCGCTGCGCCCGTTGATGATTTGCCGGAGAGTTCGAACAGCAAAAGGACCAAGGTTACTGCTCCACAAGTGAAGAAGGTCCCGGAAGGGCAGGCTGGCGTTGATGGTACCTTCACCATCAATGCCACCCTCGATGACAAATAGGAAAGCACGCTCGTTGCCTTCCTGCGGGCGAATATCGATGTGTTTGCCTGTAAACCATCTGATATCCCTAGTGTTCCCAGGGAGGTAATCAGGCTACACCTTGCTGTCTGCCCACATGCCAGACCTATCAAACAGAAAGTCCGGAAGCAGGCCTTGGAGAGGCAACAATTTATTGCAGAAGAGATCAAGAAGCTTGAAGCACCTGGTTTGGTCAGAGGAGTGCTAAATCCCACTTGTCTAGCAAATCCAGTAGTAGTCGAGAAGGCTAACGGGAAATGGAGGCTTTGCATAGATTTCACAGATCTCAACAAGGCTTTCCCGAAGGACCCATTTCCCTTGCCGCACATCAACCAGATCGTGGATTCCACTTCAAGCTGCGATTTGCTTTCCTTCCTGGATGCATATTCTGGATATCGCCGGATCTTCATGTCCAAGGAAGACAAAGAGAAGACCTCGTTCATCACCCCATGTGGTACGTACTATTTTATCAGCATGCCATTCAGATTAAAGAGTGTCGGGTCTACTTTTGCTAGGGCAGTCCAGATAGGTTTCGAGCCACAAATGCACAGAAATAATGAAGCTTATATGAATGACATTGTGGTCAAAACTAAGGACAGAGCAACTCTTATCCAGCATTTGGAGGAGACCTTTGCAAATTTGTGCAAGATCAACTTGAAGCTTAACCCAGAGAAGTGTGTGTTTGGCGTTCCCTCCGGCAAGCTACTTGGGTTCTTTGTCACATCCCTAGCTTCTGGAAATGCACTAGGCTAGCTTCATATGTGCATCATGTTTACTTTTTACAGAAAGTTGAAATGGGGATGATAGAAACCCCCAACAGCCCCCTTAATCCAACTAGGGTTTACTAAAATCTTTTTCAATGAACCTGAAATGCCCTTCTAAAATGTTCATCATCTTTGCCTTGGTCTAGAACCTGTAACAAAATGGTGCACACTTTTCTAGGACATCATAAGGTCACTGTATTAAATCATATGTTATTTGCATTTGGACATTTAAATAAAAAAAGGGCAGCCCCAGTGCATGTAGCTCCCGCTTGCGCAGGGTCTGGGGAAGGGTCCGACCACTTTAGGTCTATTGTACGCAGCCTTTCCCTACATTTCTGCAAGAGGCTGTTTCCAGGACTTGAACCCGTGACCTCATGGTCACAAGGCAACAGCTTTACCACTGCGCCAAGGCTCCCCTTCCATTTGGACATTTAAATGCTATAAAATATTCTAAATGTCCAAATAATCATAAACTAAAATGTTTACTATTGGATATAGTCTAAACAGTAGCTATGATTAGTTTCATGATTTTTGAGAATGTCTAGGTATTTTAAATAAAGCTCTGAAGTTGCAGAAGAAATAGAAAAGAGGGAAAGGACAGAAAACCTACCTAACTCACTGTGCGGCCCAGCACTGCGCGGCCCAGCACTGTGCGGCCCACTGGCCCATAGTGCCAGTCATCGCCCACCTCGTACCAGAGCAGGCAGGCAGCTGCCTGTCAGCCGCGCGCGCCGCCCTGGGCACCTCCTGCTTGCCACCGAGGAGCTTTCGAGCTCCCTTCGCATGCCATGGAGACGCCCGACCCCTCTGGACACCTCACTCCTCCCCCTCATCCTCTCCCTCTCCTCTGTTCGCCATGGCCGACGATGCTGAGCACTTGCTGCCGTGAAGCTCGCAGCAACCCCCCTCGCCCAGTCGCCGTGTTCGAGAGCTTCGACGCCGTCCGCTACGTCGTCTCGCCCGAGCCCCGAGTGCTCGCGCGGCTCGACGTGACCACCCCGACATCGTCTTCATCGTTCGGCCGCTGAGATCACCGACGACCTCCCGTCCTCATCAGCCCCTCCCCCAGCTCGCAGACTCGCTTGTCGTGTTCACCATGACCTGATGATCATCCTCCCCCTCTCCGTTTTCTCTTTTGCATGCCGTAGCCGCCGTGCCCCTTTCGCCCGACTGTGCCGCCGCCTGCACGCACCGCCGACACGACTCTGGCGACCTTTTGGTCCGGGCGTCATGTCCAACACACTCGCAGCCTCGCGTAGCCGCTGTCGGGGTCTCACACACGCTTTCAAGGCCTCTGCATCCGCGTCACCGCGCTCACCAACTGTTGGCACCGCCCCGAGCTCGTTTCCGGCGAGCTCTGGACATCCCTGATGCCGCCTCTTGCCGCGCTGGATGCGGGTGAGCTTCAGCTCCCCGTAGCTGCCCTTGGCTCATCATTTGAGCACCGGGGAAGCGATCCCGAGCACCTCCGCCGCTCTGTTGGGTCGGCGGCAGCTAACCGCCGGTGCGGCTGACGTGGCCGAGTCATTAGTGGCTAATGACGCCCTAACTAACCCCCCTAGCTCACTAACACCTAGGCCCATGCCCTAATTAAACCTTGTTTTATTTCTATTTAGGATAGTTTAAAACCCAGCAGGACCAACACGCCAGCAATGACCCTGCTCACATGGTCGTTGACCAGACCCATCTGTCATTGACCCTAGGCAGCACTGTGTCACTAACCAGTAGACCCCACTGGTCAAGTTTGACCTGGACCGACCCTGTTCACCATGCTGACGTCACCCTAACGCAATGCTGACGCAGTTAATCATTTTCTGGGTTTAAAATATTCCAGGAAATTCCAAAAAATGATTTAAACTTCTAAAATTCATAGAAATTCAACCATAACTCCAAATGAAATAAGTTATATATATGAAAAATGATCAGAAAAGTCCAATCTATCCATCTATACCATTTTCATGCATGCTAGAACAACTTATGACTACTGTTTAGGGAAAATGAAATAAAGGGCATTTGAATATTATACTGTGGAGTTTGAATTTGAATCTTTGATTTAAACAAACTTCATTTAATTTGGTTTTAGTTGGATTAGCTCAAATCACAGCATATTGCCATGTCATGATCATGCATCATATTGTTGCATTGCATTGATTGTGTTTCTTCTTTCTTGCCGGTGTTTGTCCCCTCTCAGTAGACGACATTCCGACGATGTGAACAATGACACCGATGAAGATCTATACTATCTTAAGAAGTGACAGGCAAGCAAAATCCTCTTGTTCATTCCGATACAATCCCACTCTCTTGCTCCTGCTCTCTTTTGTTGCATTTAGGACAACAACGATTCATCTATTACATGTTGTGGTAGCTGAACCCCTTTCCTTTACATGACCTGTCATTGCCACAGTAAATAGATGAAACCCACTAGCATGAGTAGGAGTTGTTTGAGCCTTGTTGTGCCTACTCATTCATGCTTGTTTGTCATGCCTACTACTGCTTAGAGTTGAGTCGGGTCTGATTCATCGGATATGAATTGGAATGGTGATGAACATGTCCTACTATGTGTGAGCTAAGTGTGTGAACACGATTTGGTAAAGGTAGCGGTGAGAGCCCATGTAGGAGTACATGGTGGGTTGTCTCATTGAAGCTGTCCTCGGGAACTGAGTTCTGTGTTTCTGATCCATGAACAGCTACTACCACACGTTGGGCCCTGAAATATGGCCCTGCTCGACTTATTAACCACCCCTGTCCTCTGTCCAGGTGTTGCAAGTACTTTGTGGTGTTTGTAGTTGCTGGAGGCCGTGCATAGTGGTTACCCGAGGGGTGGGCTGTGATGCGGTAGGCACGTGGCTGGGTATGTAGGGCGCCCGTTTGGTGTCGCGGAACCCTGTACACTTCGTTTGGGGCCGTATGTGGAAACCTCGGCAGGACTCCCTGCGGATGGAACCTGAATAGGAGATAAACCTGGACTAGAGACTTGAGTGGTTAGTCAGGTCGTGGTCTACACCCACGTTGGCGTTTCCTTGAAGTCTGCTGAGCACATGTCGTGCGCAGATGCTAAGTGGTGGAAACATGTGTGAAGAAGTACACCCCTACAGGGTTATAAATAATCTATTCAAATAGCCGCGTCCGCGGTAAAGGACCTCTGGGTTGCCTATACAGTTCATAGACAAATGAAAGTGGATACTCTAAAATACCCAAGATAAGCGTGAGTGCTATGGATGGCGTTCTTGTAGGGAGACAAGAGCGGATCCATAGTGGTGTATTGTTATAGTGAATATGTGGACTCGTGTGCGCTACCTCAAAGAGTTACATTGCAGTCGTAGTTCAGGATAGCCACTGAGTCAAAGCTGGCTTGCTGCAGTTAAACCCCACCATTCCTTTGTTGATACTGATGCATATGTAGTTAGTTATGATGTATGTCTTGCTGGGTACATTTGTACGCACATTTGCTTAATTTATGTTTAGTAGTGAGACTCCAGTCTTGCTAGTAGTTCCGTGTGAACTTCAACATTTAGCTTGTTATCTCAGCTATGATCTTGTGCCCTCGGTAGGATCTTGTAGATAGTTAGGCTTCTCAGCCCTTTTCTTTTTGTAGTTGTCTATACTTGGACATGTTGTGCTTCCGTTGCTTTTATGCTCTGAATGTTGGGTCATGAGACCTATGCTTGTACTACTTGGCTCCTCGGAGCCTAATGAGTAAATACTTTGAGTTGTAGAGTCATGTTGTGATGCCATGTTGTATTTCCACATATCGAGCATATTGTGTGTACGTCATTGAAATGCTTCGTATGTGTGGGATACGACAACCTAGTTGTTTATTCTTGGTAGCCTCTCTTACCGGGAAATGTCTCCTAGTGCTTTCACAGAGCCATGGTAGATTGCTACTGCTTCGGAACACTTAGGCTGGCCGGCATGTGTCCTACTTCGTTCCTGTGTCTATCCCTTTGGGAAAATGTCACACGTTGTTCCTTTAAGTCCCTGTAGCTTCCTATGGCTTGGGTTCATATGTTGTTGATCGACACGTTCGTTGCTATGTCATGTATGCATGTCTCTGTAAGTTAGAACCACCTTGGGTTTACGACTAGTCAGGTCGACCTGGGTTCTTTGTCATATGGATGCTAGCGGCACTATCATATACGTTAGCCAAAAGGCGCAAACGGTCCCGGGACAGGTAAGGTGGCACCCGTGGGAATACTGTGCGTGAAACCGCAAAGTGATATGATGTGTTACATGCTAGATCGGTGTGACTTAAGATCGCGGTCCTGACAGCTTTAGTATTAGAGCCTGACTGCCTGTAGGATTACCAAGCCAAACTGGTCGAAGTTGAGTGTAGAAATTCTTTAGTTATATAAGGGAATTGATTGTGTATGGGAACGTAAGGCTCTTTCTACTCCTTTACCTTATGCCTTTCTGATCCAAGTCATCCTATCTTTCCTATGGGGTTTAGGAACTAGGCTTTCTCTTCTTTATATTAGGATCACGTGTTACTAATCTATAGATTTATAAGATTGGTGGATTCAAGCCTTAGTCCAGTCTCTACTACTTCTGTATGTTAACTGATGATCTCGAAACATTGATATTGTGCTTCTGAGTAGTTATGCCACCATTTTTGCAGCATGTCTCAAATCCTTTTGAGCATTTACAGCCGTTATTCTGTCTGAGTCACCCCAGGTTTCTAAACAATCTGATGCATTTCCAAATTCCTTCTTACCGCTCCGAAGTTCCTTTGTGCCAGATCAACCACACTAACCAGTGTGTTGAGGTACTCTATTGCCTTGACATATATGTTGGAGTTATTATTATGACCCTAGGTGTCTTAGGGGATCATCTAGTAATCTAGCCATGCTCTGTGTTTCCAGTGTGATGATTCTGTCCGGCATTCTCGGAACCATGCATCCCATGATGCCATTTAGTTAGTAGGTATTCCATTCCTGGGTTTCTGAACCGAGATTCACCCTACTTACTTCATGTTGATATTGTTTGCTAGTTACTTTAGGTTATTAGCAGCTTTTGTGATATTCGTCGAGGTTCGTGGTATATCGTTCTTCCAAATACCATGAACTACTCATGGAAGAAGTTCCTTTGAACCGAAGATCACATTCAGGGTACTCTTGATGAGTTCTCGATTCTATGTTGCTACTCTGCCAGTCCTACCTCTCTGCATGGATTATCCGGAAGAAACTTGTTGAAACTTGGTTCGACATATTAATCTATGCATCCAAAAACTCAAAAAATCATATGTTCCTTTGAGTTGTTTCCCTTTAGTTGTATTCTGACCCTCGTCTATCAATTGATAGTCAGCAGTAGTTGTGCAATCGTGTTCATTGATGTCTTTTACTCCTGTGATCCGTCAAGCCATTATATTCCAGAATGACTAGGAGAAATGAACTCTAGTACCTTATCCATATATAGGATTGGGTCAAAGCAGTTATACTCCATAGATCAAAATACTAATCCAGTTTTTGTTTTGTTCCACCTTGGAGTGTTACCCTCTTTACGTCAGGATTGTCATGAGAATTGCACCACCTCTTATGAATTCTTGACGCAATGATACTTCTTGCCCTCATTACCCATTTCTCGGTTCTCGTGTTGTTGTAACCGGAATGCTGATAGGTGAACTATGATGTATGAAATCTATACTCCTAGCAACTCCGTTGCTTGGTAGTTAATGGACAATAATCGCACTCTTAGCATGCTGATTATTGAATTATCAATCTAAGATTGACTGTGCTACCTAGTCCTTATCTCCTGGTGCACTCTTCGGCCAACGAGTTAGGATTGTGTCACCCCTTTCTTATTTGACCATATCGTCTTGCCTGAAAAGCAAGATTGATCTCGAGATTAGTAACATATCGGTGGTTCATGATTTTTCGAATATCTTCTCGGAAGTATTACCAGGTTGTCACCTGACCGCTATGTTGAGTTCATGATCAAGTTGGTTCCTTGTAACCACCCCTTCTCCAAGAATATGTGTCGGGTACCCCTGAGCTAGCTGGTTAAGCTAAACAACAACTTGGAGAGTTGGGAGATAAAAGCTGCCTGACTTAGTTCATTTCCAAGGGGATATCCTTGTGTTGTGTGTGTTGAAGAAAGATGGTATTTTCATCGATTGACCCTTGTGATCAGTTAATGGACCTATCATCTTATCCAAATGTTGATTTGAGTATGGACTATCCTCAAATCAAATCAGAACCAACGATGATCGTAATGTTGTCTTACTCGTGGTTTTTCCTCGAGCATACACCATTATATCTTTTGTTCTGACTAATGCTATCACTTTGTTCACATAATTGTGGAATTCCACCTATATGGAAATCTTGATGACTTGTTATTGAGCCCATCAGCAACATTTTGTCTCCTCCATGATTCGTGTTGAACATCAAGATAGTGTTGGAAACTTCTATAAGCATTATCTTCATGTCCCATTCATGAAGCATACGTTCGGATGAGAGAAGTGACTTCCTCCAATTCATGTGCATTTGATGCAAGTTGCCGCCGTGAATTCAGGAAAGTTAACTTTACTTACTTTGGAACCATCCCAAGTTAGTCATGCATGTGTGAAGTATACATTGGTTTGTGAGATTAGCTACCTTCATTCCTTATGCATCCCTAGCACCCCAAGCCCCTGGTTGACTTGTCCAAGGAAAAGAAGTTCCTTCTTAAGACCCGGGCTTAATCAAGGACTTCGTTATCCGCAATGATGGTTCCCCACCAGAACTCGGTAGTGTTTTGTCTTTAGACTACTATGTGGTCATGCTTGTCTGGGACAGCGTGTTCACATGTTTGTAGTAGAACCAGCTCATGTTTTGGAGCTTACTACCGTAGTCCATTTCCCGAGAATCTTGCAACGTCATCTTGTCGATTTTTGTTGCAAACTTTAATTTTTCTTTTTAGACTTGATGAGTCTGGAAATCCTGACACCAACTAGATCTGAATCTTAGGCAGTTATGATGGTTGGAACGTTTCCTAAGAACTATAGTATCGGTCTCTTTGTAACCCGGTAAAGTGGATGTTGTGGCCAACACACCAGCCGGAAGACCTATTATTGTAGTATCTTGATTGAGGAAGTTGGCCACCTCCCCATAAGGATCTCACAAGATTTACTCCAGTAGTTGTTCCTTATGGATTTTTGTGCTCCCGAAGTCCGACCTTTTACTTGATGTTCAAGATATCAAACCATATTTATGAATGGATTACGCTAGCACATCAAGGAGAACATTAGAAGCATAGTGCTAAATGTCTCTCAGTTGATCATCCAGATTTTCTTTCCTTGGCTTCGCTAAGGTGAAATATGAGAAGGTGTTATCTTCCTTTGAATCTGCATCATCCATCACTATTCATCATGGTAGTATGTTGTGTTGCCAGGATCCTTGACACAGATATTGGTAAAACCTTGATGAATATGGAAATGCTCAAGTTCTTGAGAGCATGCGCAAGCCCCAGGTTTCATCGTCGGCATTAATTGGGATTTGATCCTAGCTTCCTCGATTATGCTATAGCCATTCAAACAGTGGAATCACTCTCTACTGTTGAGTTACTAGAATCATTCCCAGCATTTGCATTTTATCCCCTTCTTGCACCGCCGTTGTGCCATCCTACCACGGGTTCCATCCATTTACAGTGATAAGAAAAATCATCCATTGCATTGTCTTCAAAAAGGTAGTCCACATCACCCATGCTAGTCCAAGTATGTCATTCTTTTACACTCCTTCAATTGACCGATTGTGATTTGCCCTAGGCTAGTATAGAGTGTTTCAATGATCTATGTATCAAAATTAATTCTTTTTGCCACTTAAGGGATAATTCTACGAGTCACCCTCCTCTAAGGTTTCTCATTATGGTATCATGACAACTCAACTCCTTCCTATGTTGACAACTGTTCATCACCTTCTTAAGTGTGGAATTGTTGTCTACCTAGTGAACCTTCGTCATCCATTTCACTCCATCCCTCTAGATGTATATCTCGTGTCCCAGCTCAAGAGATGTTTCAATGTCTCACTCCATGAGTTGATCCTGAGTTATTCGATCTTCAAGAAGATCGATCCTTCTAGAGTTTTCCTTTCCTCCCGTTGTCATGTTAGATGGAGTTCTCAAAGAAAGACATCGAGACAATGATGGTGATTGAATCAACGTTCTTATGTAGTGCAACCTGGATCGTGAAGATTGCGTTAGTTTGCACCCTCCCTTCATCTTACCCTATGCTTGAATCTCGGGAGGAGATTCTTGTTTAGTGGGGGTGAGTTGTCACATCCCTAGCTTCTAGCAATGCACTAGGCTAGCTTCATGTGTGCATCATGTTTACTTTTTACAGAAAGTTGAAATGGGGATGACAGAAACCCCCAGCACCCCCTTAATCCAACTAGGGTTTGCTAAAATGTTTTTCAATGAACCTGAAATGTCCTTCTAAAATGTTCATCATCTTTGCCTTGGTCTAGAACCTCTGACAAAAATGGTGCACACTTTTCTAGGACATCATAAGGTCACTGGATTAAATCATATGTTATTTGCATTTGGACATTTAAATGCTATAAAATATTCTAAATGTCCAAATAATCATAAACTAAAATGTTTACTATTGGATATAATCTAAACAGTAGCCATGATTAGTTTCATGATTTTTGAGAATGTCTAGGTATTTTAAATAAATCCCTGAAGTTGCAGAAGAAATAGAAAAGAGAGATAAAAATAAGAAAGGACAGAAAACCTACCTAACTCACCTGCAGCCCATCTGGCGCCCCAGCCGACCCAGCATTGTGCGGCCCACTGCCCACAGTGCCAGTCATCGCCCACCTCCTGCCAGAGCAGGCAGGCAGCTTCCTGTCAGCCGCGTGCGCCGCCCTGGCCACCTCCTGCTTGCCACCGAGGCGCTTTCGAGCTCCCTTCGCACGCCACGGACACGCCCGACCCCTCTAGACACCTCACTCCTCCCCCTCGCCCTCTCCCTCTCCTCTGTTCGCCATGGCCGACGTTGCAGAGCGCTTGCCGCCGTGAAGCTCGCAGCAACCATTGCCCCCTCGCCCTGTCGCCGTGTCCGAGAGCGTCGACGCCGTCCTCTACGTCGTCTTGCCCGAGCCCCGAGCGCTCGCACGCCTCGACGCAACCACCCCAACCTCGTCTTCGTTGTTCGGCCGCCGAGTTCGCCGGCGACCTCCCGTCCTCATCAGAACCTCCCCGAGCTCGCTGACTCACTTGTCGTGTTCACCATGAGCTGTTGATCATCCTCCCCCTCTCCGTTTTCTCTTTTGCACGCCGTAGCTGCCGCGCCCTTTTTGCCCGACTGTACAGCCGCCTGCACTCGCTGCCGACACGACTCTGGGGACCTTTTGGTCTGGGCGTCGTGTCCAATGCACTCGTTGCCTCACGTAGCCGCTGTAGGGGTCACGCATGCACTTTCAAGGCCTCTCCATCTGCGTCACTGCGCTCACCCGAACGCCGGCGCCGCCCTGAGCTTGTTTCCTGCGAGCTCCGGCCGTCCCCGTTGCCGCCTCTTGCCACGTTGGATGCAGGTGAGCTTCAGCTCCCCGTAGCTGCCCTCGGCTCATCGTTTGGGCGTCGGGGAAGCGATCCCGAGCGCCTCGGCTGCTCTATTGGGTCGCCGGCGTCTAACCGTCGGTGCGGCTGACGTGGCCGAGTCATTAGTGGCTAATGACACCCTAACTAATCCCCTAGCTCACTGACACCTGGGCCCATGCCCTAATTAAACCCGGTTTTATTTCTGTTTAGGTTAGTTTAAAACCCAACGGGACCCACATGCCGACGTTGACCCTGCTGACGTGGTCGTTGATTGGACCCACCTGTCATTGACCCTAGGCAGCACCGTGTCACTGACCAGTGGACCCCACAGGCCAGGTTTGACCTGGACCGACCCTTGTCACCATGATGATGTCACCCTGATGCAAAGCTGACGTGGTTAATCATTTTCTGGCTTTAAAATAATCCAGGAAATTCCACAAAACGGTTTAAACTTCTGAAATTCATAGAAATTCAACCATAACTCCGAATGAAATAAGTTATATATGAAAAATGATCAGAAAAATCCAATCTATCCATCTTTACAATTTCCATGAATGTTAGAGTAACTTATGACTACTGTTTAGGGCAAATGAAATAAAGGGCATTTGAAATTAACATATGGAGTTTGAATTTGAATCTTTGATTCAAACCAACTTCATTTAATCTGGTTTTAGTTGCATTAGCTCAAATCACAACATACTGCCATGTCATGATCATGCATCATATTGTTGCATTGAATTGATTATTTCTTCTTTGTTGCTGGTGTTTGTCCCCTCTTAGTAGACGACGTTCCGACGATGTGATCAATGACATCGATGAAGAGCTATACTATCTTCAGAAGTGCCAGGCAAGCAAAATCCCCTTGTTCATTCCCATACAATCCCACTCTCTCGCTCCTGCTCTCTTTTACTGCATTTAGGACAACAACTACTCATTTGTTACATGATGCGGTAGCTGAACCCCTTTCCTTTGCATGACCTGTCATTTCCACAGTAAATAGATGAAACCCACTAGCATGAGTAGGAGTTGTTTAAGCCCTGTTGTGCTTACTCATTCATGCTTGTTTGTCATGCCTATTACTACTTAGAGTTGAGTTAGGTCTGATTCATCGGGGATGAATTGGAATGGTGATGAACATGTCCTACTGTGTGTGAGCTAAGTGTGTGAACATGATTTGGTAAAGGTAGCGGTGAGAGGCCATGTAGGAGTACATGGTGGGTTGTCTCATTGAAGTCGTCCTCGGGAACTGAGTTCTGTGTTTGTGATCCATGAACAACTACTACCACATGTTGGGCCCTGAAATATGACCCTGCTTGACTTATTAACCGCCCCTGTCCTCTGTCTAGGAGTTGCAAGTAGTTTGTGGTGTTTGTAGTTGCTGGAGGCCGTGCATAGCGCTGAACCGAGGGGTGGGCTGTGATGCGGTAGGCACGTGGCCGGGCACCCGTTTGGTGTCGCGGAACCCTGTACACATCATTCGGGGCCATATGTGGAAACCTCAGTCGGACTCCCTGTGGATGGAACCTAAATAGGTGATAAACCTAGACTAGAGACTTGTGTGGTTAGTTTGTTCGTGGTCTACACCCACATCGGCTTTCGCTTGAAGCCTGCCGAGCACATGTCGTGTGCAGACGCTAAGTGGTGGAAACCTGTGCGAAGAAGTACATCCCTGCAGGGTTATAAATGATTTATTCGAATATACGCGTCAACGGTAAAGGACCTCTAGGTTGCCTATATAGTTCATTGACAAGTGAAAGTGAATACTCTAAAATAAGCTAGATAAGCGTGAGTGCTATGGATGGCGTTCTCATAGGGAAACGGGAGCAGATCCATATTGGTGTATTGATATGGTGAATATGTGGACTCGTGTGCGCTACCTCGAAGAGTTACATTGCAGTCGTAGTTCAGGATAGCCACTGAGTCAAAGCTAGCTTGGTATCGTTAAACCCCACCATTCCCTTGTTGATACTAATGCATATGTAGTTAGTTCTGATGTAAGTCTTGCTGGGTACATTTGTACTCACATTTGTTTAATTTATGTTTTGAGAGAGACTCCAGTCTCGCTAGTAGTCCCGCGTGGACATCGATGTTTAGCTTGTTACCTCAGCTAAGATCTTGTGCCCTCGGCATGATCCTGTAGATAGTCAGGCTTCTCAACCCTTTTCTTTTGTAGTTGTCTGTACTCAGACCACTACTAGGAAAAGGGCTATAGATGGGATGGGCACTAATGGCGCACCTGTCAGGTGGTGGGCCACTACTATATACTAATGGCGCACCATCTGGAGATGCGCCATTAGTGTGGAAGACACTAATGGCGCACCAGAAAAACGGTGCGCCACTAGTAATAATTTTTTCCCCATTTTTTCATACATACTAATGGCGCATCCAAGCGAGGTGCGCCATTACTAGTTCTAACTAGTAATGGAGTGCGCCATTAGTAATGGAGTGCGCCATTAGTATATTTTTTTACTTTTTTGCAAAACTACTAATGGCGCACCACCTGTAGGTGCGCCATTAGTAAGCAGGCATACTAATGGCGCATTTGCTGGTGGTGCGCCATTAGTAACCTGGGACCCCAACAAGATATTTTGGACAGCCACACCTACCCACTCACTTTCCCCACTTCATTCCCTCCACCTCCTTCTCCAAACTTTCGGCTGACTCCTCCTCCTCACCTCATTTGCACCATAGATTCATCAAAATTATGTGGTGAAATTACCTTCTTTTGATAGGTAAGTAAGGGGAAAGCTATCTTCATGTTGTAGATCTACTTTTTTTCTCCCTAGGTCGCTCCAACAACGTGCACATGCACTTTTTGTGGCCTAGCTAGATCTATGTATGTTTGTGATGTTGCATATGTTTGTGGTGTTGCATATATGTTTGTGTTTGCGGGTACCGGTATTTGAAATGCGATAGTTGCCAATATTTTGCCGGAATGTTGATTCATTTCCGTTTCGGCGAGAATTTTGGCACTATGCATTCTTTTTGGTCCTATTTTTAGGGAAGGTCATGCCAAATTTTTTCTTGGTTCTAAAATATCGTTTTGCTCTACCCCGCAGGCGAACATGGTCCGCATGATGACTCAAGGCATTGTGAATAGGTTTTTGAGCTCCGCGAAGGCCGAGATGCTTCAAAAGAACGAGATGGAGATAAGATGTCCGTGTCGAAGATGCAAGCTGAAGAGCCTTATTGCGGACCCGGATTCCGGGCACGTGCGGGACCACCTGCTCTTGCGTGGTTTACTAGATGGCTATCGGTGGCAAGGTGATGAAGATGACTATGAAGTCGTCCATGGGGGCCGGGCAAGAAATGAGGAAGGGCAACAAGACAACCACCGCGGCGAGGGCGGGCGAGAAGACGAAGAATCTCCAGGACATGATCACGACGGTGATGCTGTACACAGTCATCATGTAGAAGATGTCGTACATGATGATGAGGAAGATCAAGACGAAGGGCATGATCATGAAGATGAAGATGCCGGAGCAGACGACGATGGAGGCTGGGTGCAGGACCCTCATATTCAAGAGTTGCTTCTCAAGCAGACGGATAACGCAAGAGCTGCCGCCCAAGAGAAAGCCAAGCTGGATCAACTGGAGATAGGCCCGGTTACTCCATTGTATGAAGGATGCAAGCCCGAGGATACCCGCCTGAAAGTAACGCTCATGGCTCTGGAGACGAAGGTACAACACAAAATGACCGACACATGCTTCGACGAGAACATCTCATTCAGGCACGAACATCTTCCCAAGGGGAACAAGTGCCCGACCAGTTTCGAGGAGGCGAAGAAAATCGTGTGTCCTCTGGATTTACCGCACGTGAAATACCATGTGTGCATGAACAATTGCATCATTTATCGGGACGAGCATGCGGAGTCTACCATATGTCCGGTGTGCGGCGTCACTCGATACAAGAAGACGAAGAAAGCTCCTCGAAAATCGGTGTGGTACTTTCCGATCACTCCTCATCTGCAGCGGTATTTCGCGGACCCTAAGGTAGCAAAGCTCCTGCGTTGGCACGTGGATAGAGAGGAGAAGAAGCGGGAAGATGACGGAAATGATTTGGAGATAAATAAAAAAGACAAGATGCTGAGTCACCCTAAGGATGCGAGCCAGTGGCAAGCGTTGAACTTCGAATACCCAGAATTTGGGAAGGATCCAAGGAACATCGTGCTGGGCGCGAGCACCGATGGAGTCAATCCGTTTGGCAGCCAGAGAAGCACACATAGCACCTGTCCTGTGTTTGTGTGGATGTACAACCTTCCCCCCTGGTTGTGCATGAAGAGGAAGTACATTCACATGAGTATGCTAATTGAAGGGCCGAAACAACCAGGGAACGACATAAATCTGTATCTGGGGCTGCTGAAGGAGGAGCTAGACACGCTGTGGAAAACGCCAGCCAATACGTGGGACGCCGCAGAGAAAGAATATTTCCCTATGAGAGCCGCACTGCTCATGACGGTGCATGACTATCTCAGTTACGGATATCTCGCGGGGCAGGTAGTCCACGGATTTTCTGGATGCGTAAGGTGCATGGATGACACAACATATCGCTAGCTAGATAGAGATCCCGGGTCTTAGAAAACCGTGTTCATGGGACATCAAAGGTGGCTTCGCGACGATGACCCGTGGAGGAAACGCAAGGATCTGTTCGATGGTGAAACCGAACCCCGAAAACGCCCGTGTACGAGGAGCGGCGAGGAAATAGACAAGCTGTTGAAAAATTGGAAAGACTGCCCACTGCCGGGAAAGAAGCAAAAGGCGCCAGAGCCGGGAAAGAAGCGAAAGGCGCCAGAGCCGCTGCTGAAGGTATGGAAAACGAGGTCTGTTTTCTGGGACATGTCGTACTGGAAGATCCACCGTGTGCCTCACAGCCTTGATGTCATGCATATCATGAAGAACATGTGCGAGAGTCTGCTTGGTACCAAGCTCAACATGCCAGAGAGGACCAAAGATGGGCCGAAAGCAAGGGAAGACTTGAAATCAATGGGCATCAGGCAGGAGCTTCACGCTAATGATGATGATGATGAGGCAAAGCAGGAGACAGAAAGTCGTCACAAAGGCAAAAAGGCCAAGAAGACCGGAAATGACTACCCTCCCACGTGCTTCACTCTAAGTCAGGAGGAGATCGAGCAGTTTTTCACCTGCCTTGTAGGAGTAAAACTTCCTTACGGTTACGTGGGGAAGATAAGCAGATACCTAGACCCAGTGAAGCAGAAGTTCAGCGGGATGAAGTCTCATGACTGTCACGTGCTGATGACGCAGATACTTCCAGTTGCAATCTGTGGGATCATGGACGCGCACGTCCGTGAAACGCTATTTGGCCTATGCAACTTTTTCGACATCATCTCTCAGAAGTCGATTGGCGTGAGGCAACTCAGAAGGCTTCAGGAAGAGATCGTGGTGATACTATGCGAGCTTGAGATGTACTTCCCGCCCGCATTCTTCGACATTATGGTGCATCTGCCAGTCCATATTGTGGAGGATATCATCCAACTCGGGCCGACGTTCCTGCACAGCATGATGCCGTTCGAAAGGATGAGTGGTGTCATCAAAGGATACGTTCGCAACATGTCACGTCCAGAGGGAAGTATAGCCAGGGGCTTTCTGACCGAAGAGTGCATCTCCTACTGCACGAATTATCTAGGCATCGAGAACCCCGTTGGTCTGCCCGTCAACAGGCACCTCGGCAGGCTCGCTGGATGGGGTCACCGTGAGGGTCACCGCGAAATGCATGTCGACTTCGAGGGTCGACTCGCCAACTTTCAAAGAGCAAACCTAGTCGCGCTACAACACATAGACGTGGTCGATCCTTGGGTGGTAGAGCACAAAACCTTTATTGAGAAGATGTACAATGACCGAGGCCAACAGAGGACGGACGGAGATATAATCAAAGAGCACAACTCATGTTTGACGCATTGGTTCAAGCAGAAGCTTCTGTCGTACCCTTTACATGAGGATTCTTCCCTGGAAGAACAACTCATATTCGCCTTGTCACAAGGCGCCGAGCACAACCTGATGACCTATGAGGCGTACGATATCAACGGCTACACATTCTACACCGAGAACAAGGAAATGAAGAGCGATGGTTATCAGAACTATGGGGTAACGATGGAATCCTACACCGGCAATGACAAGGAAAGATACTACGGAAGGATCGAGGAGATCTGGGAGCTGAGCTACGTTGGAGAGAAGGTCCCGATGTTCCGTGTCAGATGGGCCAAGAGCGTCCTAAAAGAAGACAGGTATTTCACCACCATGGTTATACCCGAAGCCAAATCCAAGACCGCGGGCGCAAACGTCACCGCGAAAAATGAGCCATGGGTACTGGCTTCCCAAGTGGACCAATGCTTCCTCATTACCGACCCGCCAAAGCCTAGTCGTGTTGTCGTGAGGAGAGGCAAAAGGAAGATCATCGGAATGGATGGAGTAGCCAATGAGCAAGACTTCGACAAGTATGGCGACCCGAAGATCGAACATGACGACGATGATGAAGTAGCAGCACACACCACAAGAAGAAGAAGGACCACCCTACCTAAAGGACGTCCGTTCCACAGAAGAACTCCATTTGCGAAAAAGAAGGGCAAGAAGATTGTGAACAGATAGCTAGTTAAGATCGATTGTATTTAAATCGTAGTCTTCATTTCTCAGGCACTTTCTGATATCATGAATATTTTTAAATTTCATGGGAATTTTTTGTATTCATGAATATTTTTTCAAATTTGATGATATTTTTTCATATTCAATATGAAAAAATATTGAATATTCATGAGGACACTCGATCTCGATCCCCCTGCCTCTCGATAGCTATCTGATCCCCCTCGCCAGATCCCCCTCGCCGCCAAGCACCCCCCGCACCCTCCCCCGCTCCACCGCCGCCGCCGACACCCCGCACCCTCCCCCACTTTTTGATGATATTTTCAAATAAGAAATTTGATGATATTTTCAAATAAGAAATTTGATGATATTTTCAAATAACAAATTTGATGATATTTTCAATTAAAAAAAATTGATGATATTTTCAAAAAAAAGTTTGATGATATTTGATGATATATTCTGTTCTAGTCCTCATGAAAATAACAAATTTGATAAAAAACAAATTATTAGATGCAACAAGAAATAATGAATAAAAAATTACTAATGGCGCACACTAGGTGGGTGCGCCATTGCTATCAGAAAAAAAAAGTTACTAATGGCGCACCAGAGGAGGGTGCGCCATTGCTATAAGAAAAAAAAACTACTAATGGCGCACCAGAGGGTGGTGCGCCATTGCTATAGTGTCTAGCTGGATACCCCTTCGCCCGATCCCCCCTTCCCTCTCCCTCGCCAGTTCCCTCTCCCTCGATCCACCGCGCCGCTCCTTCCCTCGTCCCTCCCTCCACCGCACCGCTGCCGCCGCTGCCCCGACCCACTGCGCCGCAGCCGCCCAGGCGCCCCCGCCGCCTCCCTCTCCCCTTCCTCCCCTCGAGCCCGCGACCTCCCCGCCACCACCCAATCTCTCTCGTCGGAGCTGCCCCTCGACAGCGGCTAGCCTCATCGGACGCGGTCCTCAACGGCGGCGCGAGCCTCGCCGCGCGGCTGCTGCTCATCGATGACGGTTAGTCTCTGTCCCTCTCTCCCTCTCTCCCCCGCTCATCCCCATGCCCCCATGGGGCGGCGACCTAGGGTTAGGAGCAGGAGCTCACCGCCGCCGCCCCGTCGTGCTGCTGCTGCTGCTTCTTGCGGCACGCCCTTGCATCTGGGAGGCGATCGAGCTCGTCAAAGGTGCCCCTCCCCTTCCCCCTCTGGATCCTATTTTATGGTGAATTGCAGGTCCAAGCCATTGTCTTTGATCAAGATTACAGATTTCTGATAATTATACTGAATCTTGAAGTGTACTGTTAACTGAATCTATTGGCAGAGTTCATATTTAGACTGAATGTTTACTAGTCCTGTCAATAGCATACTGAATATTTAGACAGTTTAATCTTGAAGTATAGACTGAATGTTTAGATAGAGTTCTTATTCATGTCTAATTGTATTGACAGAGTTCAATGTACTCTTGTCAATAGAATTAAAACTAATTTATTACCTTTCCATATGAACTTTACTGAAAAATCAATTAAATTCAGTCACCATTCTGAATTTTGATAGTACTCTATAAACTGCTTCAAAATTAGTCCACACAAACAAGTGCACTTTTCTAGACCTGCTTGTAAATTATTCCAGTTTGAAACTGAGATCTACATGTACTGTCATAATTTCCAGTTTGTATAATTAGAGTATTGAAGATGTGTATTTTCAATTTAGATAGGGGTAGGTTTGCTCAACAACAATCAGTAAGATCTCAATAATACTCATGCAACAACAATCAATAAGATTGAGATCTTCTTGCAATCTTTGTTTACAGCAGCACAATGAGATTACCAGTGAACTTTTACACACAAGCATGAATTTGGGTACTGTGACTATCTACCTAGCTACTGTTCTGAATCTCCTACGTACTGCTTCTTCCTTCTCCAAGATTATGACATGACAAGTGCTTAACAGTTCAATTTATCAATAGCTCCATCTGAGAAATATAATTGTAAAATTGCAAAGATTATGACATGACAAATGCCTAACATGTTCAGTAAACTACAGTGAACATCTTTCTCCAAGTAATTATTTGTATACCATGTGATTTATATATTTGAGGTGCACAACCTTTATGTTGTGAATATCTTGTCCACTGATTGTTCAAGTAGTTACAACTTGGTCATCACTGTCTTTACCTGACCTATTTGCAGATCTTGTGAGAATTGTAGTGCTTAAACTGTCTTTACCTGACCTATTGCAGATCTTGTGAGAATTGTAGTGCTCAAACTGTCTGATTTAAGAATCAGCTAGCAGATTTTGGTTAGCTGTAGCAGGAGAGTGCCTGCTGATTAGTGTTTATTTGCTTTTTTTGGCGCTTATTTGGTTATTTGTCTGAAGTAGTGTTAGGTCTGATCATGATTGTTGTGCTTATGGCTTTAGAAAATGATAAACTATTTGAATCTGATAGGCAGGTGTCCTTTTAGATTTTGTTGGTAAATCTGTTTTATTCAATGGTTATTGACAGTAGATTATCATTCCTATTTTAGGAAGGTCTATTCCTGCAATATCATTGTTACCTTTTATTGGCAAATCATTTGGTTCACATCCTAGAATCTTGTTGGATTTGTAACTTGGTCCACTCAACTTCTTTTGTACCATGTGAGTCATCATTGATGACGTAGTAGTTTAAGGTCTGTTGGGTGTACCTAAATTACTCTAGTGATAGGAGTAGTAGTGGTGGCCATCTAGTTGGACTACTACTGCTAGGACTTGCTCCAGATTTTAGGATTTCTTTTCTTTTAGGATTTATTTTCTTCTAGGACTAGGTTTTTATTATTTTTCTGTTGTGATTGTTTTTTGAGCTCTTTCTTTCTCATTTCCTACTATCCTTATCCTAATTATCTTAAATTGTTATGATGTGTGTAACAGGATTATATTTTGGATTTGATAGTCGACTTTGGGAGTTTGTTAGCCAGCTTGGTGACTCCATATTTTTCACTATTTCAGCAAGTCTGTTGTAAGCATTAAACTTTCAGCACTACATTTTTATCTTATGTGTACATCTGTTTGCTTCCTAAAATAGGAATGGGCCTCCTTTCCTATATATGTGTATGATGATCCTCCTTTCCTATAGTAGTATAGCACTTGTAGTAGTATGGCACTTGAAGTAGTATGGCACTTGCAGTAGTGGTGCCTACGCAAGATACAGTTCAGATTTGAATTGTTTCAGAAATTGGTATGACCAAAGATGCTATTGTATATAAATGGGCTGCTGTAGAACTATTCTTCATCTTTACAGTGCTGTTGTATAGAAATATGCTGAATTTTCTGCTCTGATTGTTGCTCAAAGAAATTTAGCAAAAAAATGGGGTCCTGGGAGATGCCGCTGCTGCTTGTTGAGGCCCTTGAGAGGCCCTTCGTGTCGTGATGATTTTGCAGGTACCCCGAGAGGCCCTTGAGTTTGCCGGAATGTTGATTAACTTCCGTTTCGGCAAATTTGGGTACTCCATATGTCCTATTTTCAGCAAAGTTCATGCTGAAATTTTCCGTGAATTTTAGCATGACTTTGCTAAAAATCGGACATATGGGGTACTTGCTACTAATGCATGGGTCGGGGTATCTTAGTAGTTAATTAAGTAGGATCAACTGCCCCTTTATTCTTGCTACATTAAACCATAGGTGGCAATAGAGCCAAGTGATTAGGCCCAACTTAGAATTCTCCTCAGCATCGATAAACCCTAGATGATAAACCTAACGTATGTGGCAATAGAGCCAAGTGATTAGTGCCAAGTGATTAGGCCCAACCTAGGGTGCCTCGGCATCGATAAACCCTAAATGATGAAAACTTAACTTAGCATTAAGGGTGCCTCGGCGTCGACAAACCCTAAATGATGAAACCTTGGCTTTTAGGGTGCCTCGGTGTCGACGAGAATCTAAATGATGTACGCTTAGGCTTTTAGGGTGCCTCAGCGTCGACAAACCCTAAATGATAAAAGCTTAGCTTTTAGGATGCCTCGGTGTCGACAAACCCTAAATGATGAGACCATGATCTTGTTCCTTGACAATAACCAACTTCTTGACCAAACTATTTTCCTATTTAGAGCGAAACATGGCCAACAACGATGAGGTCGGCGGTTCGGGCGGCAAGCAATTCTGGGAGCTGTCCCAGGAGATGGAGGAACAACCTCACCGCTATGAGGACGCCGCGGAAGACACCGATCCTGACTACACAACCCCTAGTGGCGTCGGGGATGACACCACTGATGGTGCTGCCAAGGATGCCACCACTGATGATGGCAGCACACACAGATGGCAGCCAACCGAATAAGCAAAGGAAGGACCGGCGCCCGAATGCGCTTAGCACCCTCAAGGAGGAATTTACTCAAGTGGACTCCGACGGGCATCCAACGGAGCCCAAACATATAGTCAAGGGGTACTCGCTCCAGCTCGGGTGCATTGTCCAGAGCACCGTCTCGATCAACACCGAGAACCTTAGGCATAAGGACTGAGGGAATTTGCGCAACCTCCTCTTCACGAAGCTACACGAACGATACAAGTTCCCCGCCAATTTTGAAAACACACGCCTCTCAGGGAATAAAGTGAACAGTGCTGCTCTCACGAGGATGAGAACGGCCCTGTCTACTTGGAGAACCGCGGTGAAGAGAATGATTGATAAAGGTGATAGTTATGAGAAGATCAAGGCGAAATATTCTTCGATCAGCGAAGATGACTACAAGGAGTTCAAGATCAAGTGCGAGAGCAGCGCAACCTCCGAATCAAGTCAGTGGGGGAAAGAAATGCGGGAGTTGAACTTAGGGGAACACAAACTCGGTCCCGGCGGTTACAGAGTGGCGGAGCCTATATGGGACAAGGAGGACGCAGAGCGTGCCGAGCAAGGCCTACCGCCCCGCTTCGAGAAATACAGCAGTGACAAGCAGACCAGGAACTTTGTCAGGGCCCGGTACAAGGAGGACCCAATAACAAAGGAGCTTACCACGGATCCGAAGACCAAGGCGCTTGAGCTTGTTCTGGTAAGGAATACACCCCCGCGTAATTAGCTCCATATGGTTGCACTCTAATTAATCCCCAATATTTCTAAATGGTTCACGTTCCTTCCGCAGGAAACTGAAAGCAGTAGCGCAGGGTCGTCTGAGAGCTCCCCTTTCGACACCCCTTTAAATAGGGCGTTGAACGTAATGAAAAACAAGGATAAGCTCAGTAAGCCGATGTCAGCTGGTCGTGTGGCCGACAAAGGCTTGTCCACAAAATGGTCGTCATACTATACCACTGGTGGGCGGAAGGAGAAAAAGACTAGCTTAGAAAACCAGACGCACGAGGTTGAAGCACTCAAGGCACAAGTGGCGCGGATTTCGGAGCTTGTTCAAGAGCAAGTGGAACAACAACTGGGAACGAAGCTCAATGCCATGGTGCCTACGTTGATTCATGGGCTGACGACGTGGATTGCGGGCGGCCAACAGGGGCCTCCCCCGGTTCCCAGCTTCACGGCCAGCAACTCGCACAGCGCGCAGGTGGCGCCATTGGTGTCTCCGGCGGCGCCATTGGTGTCTCCGGCGGAGGCGGTATTCGTGTCTCCGGTGCCGGCACGGGCATTGGAGCTTAATGCACCCGGGTGTACGCGGGGCGGCACCTCGCCAGCAAGCGCCCCCTCCGTCAGTTGCACGCCCATCGTTGGTGGTGCCTCGACATTAGCCACGCTCGACAGCATCACGGTAACTAAGCCTCTCGGCCGATGACTTCATCTCCTTGCCTTTGACTGGGCATCCCTGACGCCCTACATGTTTTCACAGGGTGCCGCCGACTTTCCTTGCACTCTTCTGCACTTCGTGGGCGGCGAGTTGGTCGATGTCGCCAATGGCAGAATCGTCCAACCGGACAACCCCATGTTCCACGGTAATCCGATGCCACCCACAGTGTATAGGGTTGAAGTGGTTCGGCTGCTGCCAGGCTGCGACGAGCTATTACCTCCGATTCGACCCGCTGGGGCCAACGAAGAAGATGAGATGACCCTCAGCGCCTGCGTAAACTGGCCCCTGCTTTGGCCGAAGAGCCAGATTCGTTTGGGGGCGGGGGACACCACCCCACAGACAAGACCACCAGTCGTGCCGGCGCCAAGCCATGGCAAGAACACCGCAATGCTACCGGACCTGCCGGACATCCCTATGCCGGACATCCCTATGGCACAGGATCCGGACATCCCTATGGCACAGGATCCGGACGACGACGACAACGACAACGGTACATTTACCAAAGTCGATAAGTACTTTGCCGAACATGGGTACGCTGACGAGTTCTGCGGGCCTCTTTCTCAAGAACCCAACCAAGACGACCGCGATCTAGCTGGTACGATGGAGAAATCCAATTGCAACAGGCGTCGTCTGGCGTTCAGTTCTCAGGAGACGCCTCCAGCTCCCGCCTTCACCGAGCCTCAGATAGTTGAGGGGCGAAATATTATCAGCCCCAACACGCTCAAGAATGCGGTCTGTGAGAAGAACTCGGTGCCATTACAGGAGATCAAGAAGAAGGGACGGAAACGAAAGACTAACAAGGGCGCCGGTGCGAGCTAGCCGGCACCGAGTTCGATCCGTGCTCAGGACGGGCCACCTTCACCTAAGGATATTTCGAGGAGGGTGCATGTGGCGGATAGGGCGATGCTACCGCCAAATATGCTCAATGCTGCAACCGGTGCTATGCGGAGTCTGCACGACAGTGTTCTTTCTTTGGAGAAGCGGCGTCTCAGAGAGAATGATGTGGCATACCGTGGCCAAGGTGCCAGAGGGCAAGGGCTTTGTGGATGGCGACATCGGGGGTACGATCGTCCTGTGGTTTGATGACATCTTTGCTATGTTTAACCTTCATCCGCTGCACTACACCTTCGTTCGGCTGTTTTCGCTGAGTATGGAGATGCGGATCATTAGAGACAAGACCCCGGACATCGTGATAGTCGACCCCTTCTACATGCGTGCCAAGCACTTTAGCAGCGCTCGGGACCGCCAAGTTGCGAGTTCACACCTCGAAGGCGTCATTCTGGCAAACGCAGATAAGGATAACTTCCTTGTGGCTTACTTTCCCGAGTAAGTCATCCCTTAACCGCCCCGTAACATATAATTTCTTAGATTTCGATCGTTCTTTTTTTTCTAACATTCTGTGTTCTGTGCAGTGACACACATTGCACACTCATCCTCTTACGCCTGAAATATTCCATGGCCACGTATTTCGACCCGAACCGTAACTCCAAGATAGACTACACAAATGTCAAGAAAGTTCTTGATGATGTTCTCCCCGGCTATGCCAAATCTGGAGGCACCTTCACCAGGGCAGTTCGTAAGTACGGCAAGCACACCTTCTCACACAATACGAAGGTCTGCTGCGTCAAGCAACCGCCTGGCGGTCAGAAGGATGCCTACTACGCCCTCCATCACATGCGGGCGATCGTAAGGGACCATCATCACCTTCTGCTACCAGATAATCTCAAAGATTGGGCCGCGAGGTTATCGGCAATCCAGGACGCGGACCTCAGACAAGAATTCTTTCGCATCCAGTCGGAGTTTGCGGACATCATCCATCAAGATGTCCTTCATACCTCGGGGCAGTTCTTCCTCAGATATCAACCGTCCAACAGTGAGATAGATGGAACGCTACAAATGTATTGTGACAACGACCGCGATTTCATGACCATCACGACAGACGACGAGTTCATCCACGCTCCTGTCCGATGAGTCGAGTCGAAAGTAGTGATGTGTAGTTCTGAAACATTGATTGGCTCATGTTGTAATTAAACTTTAATGAATTCGTATGTCTCTTTGGTTTGGACAGTCATTCAACTTAGATGTAATCGATGCTATTTATTAGTAGGATCATGAATCGTGCTATTAATGTCTTGCTTTTCTCTTCCGATCCTTTTGTTCCATACTTACATATTGCTTATGTATTGTCTGTTGTTTGGCTTGTGCATAGAGATGTCGTCGTATGTTGTGTACAAGGGTAAGGTTCCCGGAGTCTACGACGACTGGGAGGAGTGTCGGAGACATGTTCACCGTTTCAGCGGTAACAGTTACAAAGGGTATACCACTAGGGCGGAGGCAGAATCTAGATACGCCCGCTATCTAGTGGGAGAGAGGAGGGAGCATTGGAGGAACCGGGTGAAGACCATTTTGATCGCGATGATGCTCATCGTGATGACCGCACCTCTCTTCTATGTGATGGTAGTTTAGATGATCGATATCGACTTGTAATGTGAAGACAAACTCGATACTCGCGGTCTTGAGACTTGTAATGTTTTATCTTTGTTCTGTCTTTTGAATTCGGAGACTAATATGATGAATTGTATTCGGAGACTAATCTTCTATTGTATTCGATGAATCTGTTGTTGATGTGTGCTGCTGTCTATATTTTGTCCAATAATATATTTTGTAACCTGTGCAAAAATCAGAAAAGTAAAAAAAAGAACATGGATACTAATGGCACATCACCACAGAGTGCGCCATTAGTATGACAAAGCACATGGTTACGTACGGCCCCCCGGGAGGCATACTAATGGTGCATGGTCTTACATACTAATGGCGCACTGCTTGGTGCGCCATTAGTATACCAGATACTAATGGCACACCAGTGGTGCGCCATTAGTAAAAAATACTAGTGGCGTGGTACTAATGGCGCACCGGTAGTGCGCCATTAGTAGGCAAAACCGGTGCGCCATTAGTAGGCCTTTTCCTAGTAGTGGACATGTTGTGCTTCCGTTGTTTGTACGCTCTGAATGTTGGGTCATGAGACCTATGCTTGTAATACTTGGCTCCTTGGATCCTAATGAGTAAATACTTTGAGTTGTAGAGTCATGTTGTGATGCCATGTTTTATTTCGACATATCGAGCATATTGTGTGTATGTTATTGAAATGCTTGGTATGTGTGGGATCCGACAACCTAGTTGTTTATTCTTGGTAGCCTCTCTTACCGGGAAATGTCTCCTAGTGCTTTCACTGAGCCATGGTAGCTTGCTACTACTCCGGAACACTTACGCTGGCCGGCATGTGTCCTTCTTCATTTCTTTGTCTGTCCCTTCGGGGAAATGTCACATGTTGTTCCTTTAAGTCCCTGTAGCTTGCCATGACTTGGTGTCCTCTTGCATCTGAGCTCCAATGCCGGACTGTATCTGAGCTCCAACACCAGACTATATCTGAGGTGTCATAGATCACCTTGGCTTGAAGAAGTTTAAAGCAGGTCAGCTGAGCTTAATGCCGGAAATGCCCTCTATGGAGCCAGCCACTAGCGCCCAAGCTTTATGCTGGACTGCTTCCGAGGTGGTGCACCACCCCTGACTGTGGGCTGATTTTTTTGATCGGTGCAATTTATTCTTTGCCGAGATATATAGCCAGTAGCCCTCAAGGTGTGTGTGTCGGTTTAAAACCCGAGATGCACCTGAAGGAAAACATGAGACCGTTGATCCTAGTAGCCCCTGAGACTCAGGTCGATGCGCGAAATCGGCCTGAGGATCAATTCCTAGCTCGACAGCATACGTAGGAATAGAAACGCAGTGTAATATATTAGAGATAATAGTGATCGGTGAACGGGTCCTTGAGAGAGGGTCTTGAGAAGTTGTCGTAATATACCAGCTTGATGCCGGAAAGGACCATATGGTGCCTATTGTTGTCAAAAGACGCGTTTGCGCATAGTTCATTCAAGCCGAACACTAAGCACTTTTTCTGCATTGAACAGGCAGCGCAGTAACCCCCGAGACACTGGTCGGGTGGCAACACCAGACCAGGGGATCAATGTGCCCCTTTAATATTTGTAAATAATAAGCCCGAAGCCCAGTAACCCCCGAGCCTTAATGCGGGCACGGGTGGCCGAATTAAGGATCGATATCCATAGTATAATCACAAATTATGTGTAATGACCCTATGTATCCAAGTACTTTACATCATTAATGCTTGGATCCACATTGTACAAAACTTTGTTGACTGACCATTGGCTTCAACCTCTTCGTCCAGTAGCTGAAGAGTGTTTTCCTACTTTATGAAGCCGTTATAAGGGCAAAGATTTACAGAAAACAAGGCAATCCAGCCATACGGTTTTATAAACAAAGGTACACGGAGAGATATGTTATATTATGTAATGTAAGAAACATCTTCCAAGGAAAATAGTCCCGCTATCGGTTCCTTTCTTTGGGTCGTCATGCTTATCAAGATCATGAAACCTCACCTCCGGTCAGTGTGGGAGGAAAATATTGAGGATTTAGTTCGGGGAAAGTTCCCGAACTCTATGTTATTAGTGAACCAAAATTTTCACTTCCGTCATTTCCAACCAATGTGATCCTTTAAGATTGCTAGCTTTCGGCTTCACCCAGTCTAAGGTACTTACTCGGATGACCCGGTAGTAACAATAATAGAGGTGCTCCATTTACCACCTAGCCGAACAGTCGGGAATGTGCGGGTAAGCACAGGAGCCAGGCAACCCAACTGGGCCAAAATCTTAAGTCAAATTGATGCATATTTATGGCTTTATAACGATGATTACGGAAGCGGTGCTTGTATATTATATACAAATGCCGATGATATGTTTATTTTGACTCTGCTGCGACCATTTATCAGTTGAAAGTGGCCCATCATCGGCTTCTACCCCTTTGTAGATACTACGCGGGATGTTTCCGCAATAACATGACAACCCTTAGCCGACATCTTGGTGCCCGAAGGCGGTTGTGTTAGCGGGAACAAGGCAATCAGATATCTGGGCTTTATAACTTTCACTTAGTCATAGGAGCTTTAAACTAGGGAGGCTAGCTTCAAGCCCCCGATTAGTGTTCGGCGACAGCTGAGGTCAAGCCGTAAACACTTCGGCCAATGTTATGAATGGCCCGTCATTTATCATAGTCATCGGATCGCTGACCAGTTTACGCTTATTGTGACAATCAGTTTTTGGCATTCTCCACCGAGGTGCTTAACCATGCGATTAGGAAGCACAATCGCAATGGTTCTCTCTTTGCACACCTTGCCGAACAATGTGGAACATAGGAGGCAAGCATAGGAGCCGGGCAACCCAACTATTGACTGAAGACACAATTTGAAACCGATGCATATATAGCAATATCCGAGAATGTTTTTTCCGAATCCCTAAAGGTGTCCGGCGTTGCACCGCGAGACTTGTGATGGAAACACACAAATAGTCTAAAAGTGCCATAAGCTTTGGAAAACCAAAAAAGTCAGTACAAACTTGATGTCCGAACAAGATCAAGTGTTCGGTGCCAATCCGAAAATTGGAACAAAAATTGTGTTTCTGTCGTGCTTTTACATGACGCATCCGATCTCAAGACTTCACGCGGGTCAGCCCTCTGCAACGACCAAGAAGGAACCACATTTACTATAAAACAACTCATATAAATTTTAAGAGCCCCCACGTGACTTGGGTAAAAGAATTTTATGTATGATGATTGTATGTACCGAAGTACTTATATCACATCTGTGTTCACCCAAACTTTGAACGCGTCTTAACCGACCGTCGGCTTCTCCCTCTTCAGTTAAGGACCGAAAAGTGTTATGTACTCCACCTGTCGAGAATATCAACGGTGTTTCCGATAACCAGGCAATCAGGCCATAAGGCTGTAACAGAAAAAGCATGCTCAGGGAACTTATGCTATATTACTAACGAAGTGTAAGAAGCATCTTCGAAGAAAATAGTACCTCCACCGAACCTTTCTTCGGTTGCTCATTTTCACTGTCAAAACCAGCGGATCTCGGGTAGGGGGTCCCAATCTGTGCGTCTTAGGCTGATTGTAACAGGAAGCAATGGACACAATGTTTACCCAGGTTCAGGCCCTCTCAATGGAGGTAAAAGCCTACTTCCCGCTTGATTAATATTGAAGATATGAGTAGTACAAGAGTAGATCTACCATGAGATCCTAGAGGCTAAACCCTAGAATCTAGCCTATGATGGTATGATTGTAATTGTGATCGGCCTTCTAAGGACCATCCTCTCCGGTTTATATAGACACCATAGAGGGCTAGGGTTTACATGGAGTCGGTTACAAGGAAGGAAATATAATATCTGGATTGCCAAGCTTGTCTTCCACGCAAGGGAGAGTCCCATCCGGACACGGGCCGAAGTCTTGAGTCTTGTATCTTCGCGCTTCAATAGTCCGGACGGTGTATATAGTCCGGCTGTCCAGATATCCCTTAATCTAGGACTCCCTCAGTAGCCCCTGAACCAGGCTTCAATGACGATGAGTCCGGCGTGCAGTCTTGTCTTCGGCATTGCAAGGCGGGTTCCTCCTTCCGACTACTCCAACACACCTATTACAATGAACAGTGTCCGACTTCTCATCAATTTTGTACTCCTCGGCTTCAGTGCCTCAATAATGACCATTTCCACGTGTCGAGCGAATGCGAGGAGTCGAGGCATTTTTGCATTTGCCACCCCCGATCCTTCAGGCCAGCCGTCTATTTGAAGAGACAGGGATTCTTAGATGCAAACCTCACGCTTCCCCCTCGAGCAAGAATCCAACATAGCATCCCGGAAAAACTATTCCAACATGGCCGGTCGTCGCAGCTCTTCTGCTCGCTCCCCTTGACCCAAGCCGGGGAACTGGGAAGAGTGCTCAGTTCCTCATAGCCATCTGATAAACTTACAAACCCAAGGGTTTCTCCCACCGGCGTTCATGGTCCCCATCCGAGCCGGAATAGCCACCTATAATGGCGGGGAACAAGCGGAGAGATCTCCTAATCCGTCTCCAGAGGAGCGAATATGCCTCATTCCGCATCTGTTAAGGGGCGTCGGGTTTCGTATCCACCTGTTCCTTCACGGGCTCCTAGAGTTCTATAGCCTCAAGTTGCACAACTTTACCCCAGCTTCCATACTACATATAGCAGGGTACGTCGCCCTTTGTGAGCTATTTCTAGGCTGCGAAGCTCACTTCGGGTTATGGAAGAAGTTGTTCTGCCTTGTCCCCCGCAACCAGGGAGAGTCCCTATGTCAAGTGGGCGGGGTTGAAGTATGGCGTATCGCCGATACCGGATACCTATTCGACACTGCCAAAAAGGCACCAGAGAACTGGCCTTCGGAGTGGTTCTATATTGATGATGTTCCCCTCCCGGATCCAGTCCAGACAGGTCTCCCAAGGTTCAGTAACGCCCTGCCGAGGGCACGTCTTAGCTGGCGCCCCCGAGGCCCCCAAGAGGAGGACACCAGGGAGATACACTTCCTGATGAGTAGGATAAATTTACTGGCCAAATCCGGACTGATGATAGTCGAGGTTATGGCAATATGCATAATGCGGGGGGTGCAACCGCTCCAATATTGGGGCAATCCCATGTGGCATTTCAACAGGGAAGACGATGCCACCCGTTGTGGCCGTAAGGGTCCGGACTCCGCCACTGCTCTAGCAAGGATACTGTCCGATTTATACAAAGGAGAGGAGGAAGACTTCCTTCACATCAAACCGCGGGACGGATTCTCCATGTACAATCCCCAAACTGGGTAAGTCGTCATTCCTTTTCCCGCTCCACTTATTGTGGCATTCTTAGCTAAGATTACCTGCCCTGATATTTCCGAGCAGGAACTGAAGAGGGTCGTAGAAGGAATCTCCAGCCCTTCCCCGCAGCCAGAGGACCCCAAAAGGGCCCTGGATCCAGGACTCGAAGAAGATCCGGATACGACCGGGGAGCTTGTCAATGGGATATTTTATCGGGCGAGCCGCGACGGTGCCTCAGTGGCTATTACTGCTGATTATCCCGGACTGCTACCCGCGTCGCGTGTAAGCCAAGCTGGATACTCTCTCCTCCGAAGAGGACTCTTTCTTGATGTCATGCCTTACCCCTGAAGTGTCTTGTTTTTGCAGAGACGACGATCGGAGCGTGGGGCCAAGTGAGGGAGTCCTGGATAAGGGGGTATCCGGACAGCCGGACTATATTCATCGTTCAGACTATAGAAGCGTCAAGATACACGACTCAAGACTTCGGCTCGTGTCCGGATGGGACTCTCCTTTGCGTGGAGGACAAGCTTGGCGATCCGGATATTATGTTTCCTTCATTGTAACAGACTCCATGTAAACCCTAGCTCTCCGGTGTCTATATAAACTGGAGGGCATGGTCCTTAGAAGGCCGATCACAATTACAATCATACCATCATAGGCTAGCTCTTAGGGTTTAGCCTCTACGATCTCGTGGTAGATCTACTCTTGTATTCCACATATCTTCAATATTAATCAAGCAGGAAGTAGGGTTTTACCTCCATCGAGAGGGTCCGAACCTGGGTTAACATTGTGTCCCTTGCTTCCTGTTACCATCAGCCTAAGACGCATAGATCGGGACCCCCTACCCGAGATCCGCCGGTTTTGACACCGACATTGGTGCTTTCATTGAGAGTTCCTTTGTGTCGTCGCTTTGACGCTTGATGGAGTCTTCAATCATCAACAACACGGTCCAGGATGAGAATTTTCTCCCCGGACAGATCTTTGTGTTCTGCGACTTTGCACTGCGGGCCAATTCGCTTGGCCAGTTGGAGCAGATCGACAGCTTCGCCCTTGGCCACCAGATCAGGTTCAAAAACTTGAACTACACAGCAGATATCCGCGCAGACTTGATCTTCGACGGATTCGAGCCTGCGCCAGGAGCGCCGGACAGCCACGACGAGCACGGCCTAGACCTGCTGTTGGACAGTGCCCGGGACATCATCCCCGAAGCAGCCCCGGATCTAAATCCAGGGGAAGTTGCATTGCCTATGGACGGAGGGATGGACCCCGCCCCACAGGCCGCACACTCATCGGCAGTGGAGCCGAACACAGGTCTCACCTCTGTGGAGGCCTGTGACCCTGGGCCCCCAGACTCTTATCCGGCCGTTGGCCCTGGCCCGCACACTCTCGAGCCAGCCGAGCCAGGTTGGGCTCCGGTGATGGAGTTTACCGCTGTGGACATCTTTCAGCACTCGCCTTTTGTCCACATGCTGGACTCATTAAAGTCTCTCTCTCTCTCTGTCAGGAGGCTCTGAGCCGAACTATGTCCGGCTTGAGTGGGAAGCAGGCGACGAAGGAATTCGCTGCCCATCCACCACCCACTTCGTCGCCACGATCGATGATTTAACCGATGTGCTCGACTTTGACTTTGAAGACATCGACGGTATGGACGACGATGCAGGAGACATATAGGAGCCACCGCTCACAGGGCCATGGACAGCCACCTCTTCATATGATATATATATATATATATGGTGGACACTCCGAAAGAAACCAATGGAGATGAGGCAACGGAGCATAACCCCTCCAAGAAGAAAGAAAAGCATGGGCGTCGCCAGCGCCGCTCCAAGCCCCGCTGTTGATGTCAAAACCGGCGGATCTCGGGTAGGGGGTCCCGAACTATGCGTCTAGGCGGATGGTAACAGGAGACGAGGGACACGATGTTTTTACCCAGGTTCGGGCCCTCTTGATGGAGGTAAAACCCTACGTCCTGCTTTATTAATATTGATGATGTGGGTTACAAGAGTAGATCTACCACGAGATCAAGGAGGCTAAACCCTAGAAGCTAGCCTATGGTATGATTGTTGTTCGTCCTATGGACTAAGGCCATCCGGTTTATATAGACATCGGAGAGGGCTAGGGTTACACAGAGTCGGTTACAATGGTAGGAGATCTACATATCTGTATCGCCAAGCTTGCCTTCCACGCCAAGGAAAGTCCCATCCGGACACGGGACGAAGTCTTCAATCTTGTATCTTCATAGTCTTGGAGTCCGGCCGATGATGATAGTTCGGCTATCCGGACACCCCCTAGTCCGGAACTCCCTGAGTAGCCCCTGAACCAGGCTTCAATGACGACGAGTCCGGCGCGCATATTGTCTTCGGTATTGCAAGGTGGGTTCCTCCTCCGAATAATTTATAGAAGATTGTGAACACCAGGATAGTGTCCGGCTCTGCAAAAAAATTTCCACGTACCACCGTAGAGAGAATAATATTACACAAGTTCAATCTGCTGACGTTTTTTGTGGCGTATCGTCACACCACTACCAAGCATTCAAATTGTTTTTATTGTTCCATCTCAGCGCGTTTAGCAAGACAGTTTCCTGGGCATGTCTTGTCGAAGCAGAGATTGTGTTCCCCTTATTCCGGGATTCCCATCAATACGGACGTGGGTAACCCAACCGCGCCATCAATCGCGACACTTGGGGGATAAGCGAGTTTTACCAGGCCGGTGGGGACGTGTGTTTCTGTCCGCCCATATAAGGGGATAAAGATCCAACCTTTTTACCTGCGCCTTCTTCCTCCTTGGCTTATCCATCTCTGCGAACTCAAGCTTTAGCGCCCAAGCCCGCACATCTCACCTCAACCTTCTCCAAATATGTCCGGAGAGGGAGGCAAGTGGATGGCCTCCTCCGTCACGGAGGGGCATATCCAGAAGCTGTGCAGCGCCGGATACTTGTCTAGCGACATCGCGCATCGGCTCCCCGACGAGGGAGAGCTCATCCACACCCCTAGGCCCCATGAGAGGGTAGTATTCCTTCCCCATTTCCTCCGCGGACTGGGCTTCCCACTTCATCCCTTTGTCCGGGGGCTCATGTTCTACTACGGCCTAGATTTCCATGATCTGGCCCCAAATTTTATTCTCAACATCTCGGCGTTTATCGTCGTGTGCGAGGCCTTCCTCTGCATCCAGCCCCACTTCGGCTTGTGGCTCAAGACCTTCAGTGTCAAGTCGAAGGTTGTGAAGGGCAGCCAAGAGGAGTGCGGAGGCGCCATGGTGGGCAGGATGTCCCACGTTACATGGCTGGAGGGCACCTTTGTGGAAACCATCAAGGGGTGGCAATCGGGGTGGTTCTACATCACCGAGCCGCGTGATCCCGAATGGGCAGCAGCCCCCGAATTCAGATCCGACATCCCCACACGGCTCACCTCCTGGAAAGAGAGCGGCCGGATTTGGGGTGATTCGGAGTAGCTGACCGGACTCCAAGCCTGCGTCCAAAACTTGGTGGACAAGAAGCTCAAGCTTGTCAACGTAGTCCAGGTCATGCTCATCCGCCAGATTCTCCCGTGCTAACGACGGGGCTTCAATATGTGGGAGTTCGATCCAGCGCAGCACTAGACTTTGAATGGGCTCTTCGACACTACGTACGGAGAGGTCTGGAAGGTGTTGTTCAAGGGCGCCGAGGCTCCCGCATCCGCTACCGAAGATCGCAGATTCAGCTCGCAGCGTCCAGCTGACGAGGTAAGTGATATTGTCCTTTACGGGATGCTTGTTATTCATAGTTTGACTCTATGCGGGATCTAAACTCCCTTTCCTTTGACAGGACTGGCTGAAGAAGGCCGCACAGGCTATTTGTCCGGCCCCATTGCCAGAGGACCCAGCTGACGCCCGCCTAACGGGGCTGCTGGCTCCGGCACCCCATGTGGTGCCGGAGAAGAAGGCCAAGAAGAAGGCCACGGGGACTCGGAAGAGTTCCGTTTTCAGGTGCTATCGGACGATAAATCCGAGGCCGACTCCTCCCACCAAGGCGAGGAGGAGAAGAAGAAAGCCTCTCCCCCAGCAGGGGGAGGGAAGAAAAGGAAGGCCTCCCCAACAAGGGAGGCCGAAGGGTCCAAGAGGGGAAAAACTCTTCCCCCAGACTATTCTGCCAACGCCAGTGACGATGACGAGGACTGGCCTCCAAGGGCCTAGCCTCTGGCTAGATCGTAAGTATCCGAACTCCTGAATAACTTCAACGTTTTCGTCTTCCGTCACATTATGTCTTTCTAATGCCGCATACAACCCTGCAGTCCGCCTAAGGATGATCTCCCCACTTCATCGAGCGGGTCCTTAAGGGAGTCGGATATGGATTCTCTTCCGACTGCCTCCACCCCCCGTGATGCGGACGATGCCGAGGTGGGATCCCAGGAAGGAGCCCACCAGGAGGAGAGGGCCCCGGAGGTGTCGCAGGACAACCTCCCGGACTTTGCACCGGACTCAGCCCCGGAACCCATAGTGGCTCTGGAGTCCGGCAGGCGACCCCTTCGTAAGAAGGGCAAGACCGCGATGCCGGCTGCCTCCGTCCAACCGGAGGTGCCGGATAATTTGCTGGAGGCGCTCAACAGCGCCTCCATCGAAGAGGAACACCGCACTGTTATGAGTGCGGTGATTCAGAAGGTTCAGCTCGCCAAGAGCGGGCTGACCGAAACCTGCAGCAGCCTTCTAACAGGCTTTGAGGTAAGAATTTCAATATATGTAAAATGGTACCGCATAGACAGTAGCACCTGATGCCCGGTTCGGTGTTCGGAAAGAAAAGTCGGACTGAGGATCTTTAGAAAGATAAACGCAGGAGTCATGAAAATATGTCAATACGGGATTGCAGGCTGTGCTGCTGACCTCTGCCGCACTTACTGCGGAGGTCTATACTTTGAAGGAAAACCTCGAGCGGTCCGAGGACGAGCTCGGCCATGCCAAGAAACAGCTCGAGGAAAAAGAAGGTGATTAACACCTTATGAAAATTGTACCTTACAGAAAAGGATTTGGTTGCAAGAAAAATGACAAGGATAACTGGGGTATTGCAGGGGCCACTAACAAGGTGGCGACCCTGAAGGAGGCGGTGGCCGCGGCCGAACTCAATGCGGCTGCGGAGCGCACCGAGCAAGAGAAACAGGAGGCGCGGGTGGCGGAGGTACAACAAGAGCTCCAGGATCTCGTGAAGAAACACGAGAGCCTGGAGCGTGACTCGAAGACTCGAGAGTCTGAGCTTGCAACGGCTCTTGAGAGTGCCAAAGCCGCTAAGGCCGAAGCCTACAAGGCCCTCCAGGAGATAGAGGCGGTGAAGAAAATAGCAGCGGGTAAGGCATTTTTCATGCAAAGTAAGCTTGTGAGTGTTAATTACCTGTCGCTTACCCGAATTCGGAGCTCTCCAGGAGCATTCGCAGATCTTCCCCACAGCGTGTCCGATGCTGCCGCATTCTACCGGGCCAAGGAGGGGAGATCAACAGAGAAGGTCTTCTGGTCTCAGTATGCTGAGGCCGGACATCCGGTGCCCCTTAGCGACCAGCTGAACCAGCTGGTCGAGCTCCACAAGGCGGCCAAACAGGCCATGAAGGGCCTCATAGTTCGGCTGTGGCCTAAGGAGGCTATGCCTGGGAGCTACTTCGGCCTAGTGCGGCGGCTGGTGGATGCGTGCCCGTGGGTTGAAGTTATCAAGCACTCCGCCTGTATCGAGGGTGCGCGTCGGGCCCTTGCCCGCGCAAAGGTGCACTGGGGCAAGATGGATGCCCAGAAGCTTGTGACGGACCCCCCACCAGAGGGCAAGGAGCATCGCACGCCCGAGATGTATTATAGGAGTGTGCTGAAGGGCGCCCGCACTATTGCAGGTGAGTGCTCCAAAGATGTAATATTTGAGTAGACTCGCATTTTGTTATCCTGTGCGCTGAAAACTTGGTTCATATGCACTAAGCAATGCTTGTTAATTTAAAATATTACCTTCTGTGCGGCTGTTTATCAAATCTGAGAGATGTTAAGTCGTCGGCTTCAGCCCCCATGCCACGAGTGCTGGGGTGTTCGGGATAAACTCGAGCGCTCTTGTTCCCATTTTTGGGTCCATCTAGGGAGGCGCTCAACACAACGAACAAGGCAACCGGACTTATAATGCTTGAACACTCTCACTTAGCCATAGAATTCTATAATTTTAAATTTTGGCGAAGCCCCTAGTTTACGGAAGGCCGAATTTGGGGCGCTATCCACGCCTTGACCGGACAGAATCCGGCTCCTCGCTCGAAGCGACATAAGTCTTTAGGGACTCGCAAAGAACCTCTCGAACAGCGATCAGCTCTCGCCTCATCATGACGGTCAGTTTTAGCTTTCTCCACTGAGGCGTTAACCCAGCTCAACTGGGGCGCAATCGCAGTGGTTCTCCCAGTGCTACCTTAGCCGATAAAACGGAACGTAAGGTACCAAAACATGGGAGCCGGGCAAACCCAACTATTGACCCAAGAACATGATTCGGAGCCGATGCATATAATGTTATAAGTTCGGGCTGCCGCACTTGTGAAAGTGTTCAGACTTATCACACCTTAACGCGGGAAACATAAGCCCCTGGTGTATTTAGCCATACCAAAACGTACGGATGCAACATGTCATAGATGAACATATGTGTAAGAAAGAAATGCAATTAGAAGCAAAAAATGTGCTGCATTGCTTTATTCAAATAAAAACTACTGTAAGTGCAGGACGATACAAGTGGTGCGGTAAGCAAGGGATGCGACTGTTTAACATGTCCTCCTCCAGGGGTAGGCTACGGAATAATGCATAAAACAGATTTAATGCTTATAATGGAGACCACCTGGATTTTCGTTGTAGCCTTTCTCCTTCCCTGGCTGTTGTATCGTGGGTTCGGCATGTCTGCTGCCGGACGGGGCCTCTGATGAACGGAGTCCTGTGGGTAAAAAATAAAAGGAAAAGAAAAAGAAACGACACACTTCAGAGCCCCTAGTGCGGTTGAGCCGCAGTTTGGGCTTATCGTTGTCGGGCCCCTTGCTCCATGCCCCTGGTATCTTCAGAGCGTAATGGAGTATGCGAAGGGTCTGTCTTAGTTTTACAGGGGCTGGGGTTGGGGCCGCACTGCTACGTGTGCTCGGAACGTGCCAGGTGGTCGTGTTGTAGTTTACTCTGGGCACGCTTAGCTGTGTCCGGCCGCTTAGCAGCCGGACTCGAGAATTGCCTTAAAAGGCTGCTTTGTACTTCTACCGCGAGAGCCGCTGTATGTTCCTCCGTTCGGAGGGAGCGTTCGGTGTTTCCGTTGACCGTGATGACTCCTCTAGGGCCTGGCATCTTGAGCTTGAGGTATGCGTAGTGCGGCACCATGTTGAACTTTGCGAACGCGGTACGTCCAAGCAAGGCATGATAGCCGCTGCTGAACGGGACTATGTCGAAGATTAACTCCTCGCTTCGGAAGTTATCCGGGGATCCGAAGACCACTTCCAGTGGAACTGAGCCTGTACAATTGGCTTCTACACCTAGTATGACGCCTTTAAAGGTCGTCTTGGTGGGTTTAATCCTTGAGGGGTCTATGCCCATTTTGTGCACCGTGTCCTGATAAAGTAGGTTTAGGCTGCTACCGCCGTCCATCAGGACTCTAGTGAGATGAAATCCATCGACGATTGGGTCTAGAACCAATGCGGCGAACCCACCATGGCGAATGCTGATGGGGTGGTCCCTTCGGTCAAAGGTGATCGGGCAAGAGGACCATGGATTGAACTTCGGGGCAACTGGCTCCATCGCGTATACATCCCTGAGTGCACGCTTCCGCTCCCTTTTGGGTATGTGCATGGCATATATCATGTTCAACATCCGCACCTGTGGGGGGAAACCCTTCTGTCCTCTATTGTTCGGCGGTCGGGTCTCTTCCTCGTCGTTGCTATGTAGACCCTTGTCGCTGTTTTCGGCAATTAACTTGCCTGCCTGCTTGAACACCCAACAGTCCCTATTGGTGTGGTTAGCTGGCTTTTCAGGGGTGCCATGTATCTGGCACGAGCGGTCGAGAATTTGGTCCAAATTTGACGGACCCTGAGTTGTTCTTTTGAATGGCTTTTTCTGTTGACCGGGTTTAGACCCTCTGAATCCGGCATTAACTGCCGTATCTTCACTGTTATCGCCGTTAATGCGGCGTTTGTTTTTGTAGCGACGCGACCTGCCACTACGGTCCTTGATATCCGGACTGCCAGAATTTTTGTTGAGGGTGTTGCTGCGTGCTAGCCAGCTGTCCTCACCCGCACAGAAGCGGGTCATGAGTGATGTAAGGGCTGCCATGGATTTCGGCTTTTCCTGTCCCAGGTGCCGGGCAAGCCACTCGTTGCGGATGTTATGCTTGAAGGCCGCGAGGGCCTCGGCATCCGGACAGTCGATGATTTGGTTTTTCTTGGTTAAGAACCATGTCCAGAATTGTCTGGCCGATTCGTCTGGCTGCTGAATTATGTGGCTTAGGTCATCTGCATCTGGTGGTCGCACGTACGTGCCTTGGAAGTTATCGAGGAATGCGTCTTCCAGGTCCTCCCAACTCCCGATTGACTCTGCTGGCAAGCTGTTAAGCCAGTGCCGGGCTGGTCCTTTAAGTTTGAGTGGGAGATATTTGATGGCGTGGAGATCGTCTCCGTGGGCCATGTGGATGTGGATGAGATAGTCCTCGATCCAGACCGCAGGGTCTGTTGTGCCATCATAAGATTCAATATTGACGGGTTTAAACCCTTCTGGGATTTGATGATCCATTACCTCATCTGTGAAGCACAGTGGGTGTGCGGCGCCTCTGTACTGGGCAATATCGCGACGGAGCTCAAAAGAGCTTTGTCTGTTGTGTTCGGCCCGGCCGGACTTACTGTGTCCGGGGTGACGGTGATCGTTACGTATCGTGGGGCGCCCACGTGATCCATAGATCGATCTTTATTGTCTTGCCTTATCCTCCAATATGTCTCGCAGGTCCGGAGTGTTCCCCTGTGGCCTTGTGCTTTTCGAGCGATGCCGGGGTACGGGTCTAGTGAAGGGCCTTGAGGCCTCTCTGTCGCGACCACCGGGTGGTCGATCAGCCGTATTGTCTCCTGGTGAAGCGGGATCATATGCCTCCACCTCTAATCGGGGGAGCATCTTACGTTTGGGGTAGCTTTTGGAGGGGCGTTCGAGTTCATGCTCTCCGGCCGCGAGGACTTCGGTCCATCTGTCAGCTAGCAGATCTTGATCAGCTCTGAGCTGCTGCTGCTTTTTCTTGAGGCTGTTTGCCGTTAAGCCTGCGGTTGAAACGCTCCTGTTCGACGGGATCCTCAGGTACGACGAATTTGTCGTCGTTGAGGCTTGCCTCGTCTCCGGAGGGTAGCATATAGTACTCTACCTCTTCTTCGGCCGCTCTCTCATGAGGGCTGGCGTCCCCCTCCTCCTGTGCTGGGTCTTGCTGGAGTGGGTTGTCTTCGACGCTATCCGGTGTATTATTGTCTCCGGTGCCGGAATCCTCATTCTTTCTATGGCGGGATTTAGAGCGGCGCCGCTGACGCCGACGCTTGGGCTGTTTCTTGGAGGGGTCATCCTCCGCTATTCCTTCGCCATTCCCATCCTTTGGGATATCCACCATGTATATGTCATATGAAGAGGTGGCTTTCCAGTGCCCGGTGGGCGCTGGTTCTTGGTCGTCTCAGGCACCGTCGTCCATACCGTCGATGTCCTCAGAGTCGTAATCTAGCATGTCGGTTAGATCATCGACAGTGGATACCAAGTGGGTGGTGGGTGGGCTCTGAATTTCTTTGTCGTCCGCATCCCAACCGTCCTGGCCGCAGACCGACCAGGCCTCTCCTGATAACGAGAGGTACGTTAGCGAACTCAAGATGTCGCCTAAAGGTGAGTGTTGAAAGATGTCCGCCGCGGTGAACTCCATGATCGGCGCCCAATCGGATTCGACTGGAGGGGGCGCGGGAGGTCCGAAGTCCGGCAAGGAGTCCGGCACCTTGGAGTCACGAGCTTCATGGGGGACAAGATCGGTGTTCGGATCTATCACCATAGAGGTTGCAGCCCCCGAGGTGGTGTCTAGCCATCCATCCTTGGTCTGCACAGCCGGCTCCGAGTCGAAGATCGGAGCGGGTTCGAGTGCGGCCTCCAGGGTACTGTCCGGCCGCAGAGCTAAATCATGCCCATCATGACAGTACAGCACGCTCGGCTGTGGCTCGAATCCGTCGAGGATCAAGTCCCCGCGGATATCAGCCGTGAAGTTCAAACTTCCAAATCTGACCTGACGGCCAGGGGCGTAGCCTTCGATCTGCTCCAGCTGGCCAAGCGAATTGGCCCGCAGTGCGAAGCCGCCGAATACGAAGATCTATCCGGGCAGGAAGGTCTCACACTGGACTGCATCGCCGTTGATGATCGAAGAAGCCATCGAGCCTATCAGTGATGACACAGAGGAACTCTCAATGAAAGCACCAATGTCGGTGTCAAAACCGGCGGATCTCGGGTAGGGGGTCCCGAACTGTGCGTCTAGGAGGATGGTAACAGGAGACGAGGGACACGATGTTTTTATCCAGGTTCGGGCGCTCTTGATGGAGGTAAAACCCTACGTCCTGCTTGATTAATATTGATGATGTGGGTTACAAGAGTAGATCTACCACGAGATCAAGGAGGCTAAACCCTAGAAGCTAGCCTATGGTATGATTGTTGTTCATCCTATGGACTAAGGCCATCCGGCTTATATAGACACCGGAGAGGGCTAGGGTTACACAGAGTCGGTTACAATGGTAGGAGATCTACATATTCGTATCGCCAAGCTTGCCTTCCATGCCAAGGAAAGTCCCATCCGGACACGGGACGAAGTCTTCAATCTTGTATCTTCATAGTCTTGGAGTCCGGTCGATGATGATAGTTCGGCTATCCCGACACCCCCTAGTCCGGAACTCCCTCACCCGCCAAGGCATTACCGGCATCGGAGACGATAATAATCCGGATGGTGCCGACGATGAATACAACCCCGAACAACCCGCCTTCGAGCAGGCCGAACAGGAAGACTGGCATGACAGCCCAGATGAACAGGCGATGGACGGGTATCCGGAGGAGGACAACTACATGCCCCTCTCCAAAGACGAGATTAGCCTCGGCGACGACGAGTTTGGCGTACCCGAAGACCCTGCAGAGCAGGGGTGCTTCAAGCGCCGGCTTATTGCCACTGCAAGAAGCCTGAAGAAGAATCAGCAGTAGCTCCAAGCTAATCAAGATCTGCTCACAGACAGATGGACAGAAGTCCTGGCAGCCGAGGAATACGTACTCGAGCGCCCCACGGCTGACCGACCGCCTCGAGGTCGGGACAAAGCGGCATGCCATCAAGTATCTTCCACTTAAGCTCAAAGGACCTTCCTGGCACTAGCTAAACAGCCTGCCCGCAAATTCCATTGGCAGTTGGGAAAATCTGGAAGACGCGTTTCTTGACAACTTCCAGGGCACATATGTGCAACTTCCGGATGCCGATGACTTGAGCCACATTACTCAACAGCCCGGAGAATCAGCCAGGAAATTCTGGATTCGGTTCCTAACTAAAAAGAACCAAATAGTTGAATGTCCGGATGCCGAAGCCTTGGCGGCTTTCAAGCATAATATCCATGACGAGTGGCTCACCAGACACCTGAGCCAGGAAAAACCCAAGTCCATGGCAGCTCTTACTACACTAATGACCCGCTTTTGCACGGGCGAGGACAGCTGGTTGGCTCGCAGTAGCACTACGCCACATTCTGGAACTTCAGATGTCTGGGACAATAATGGCAAGCCACGGTGCAACAGACACAAGCGACGGAACAACGGCGACAACACCGAGGATACGGCGCTCAATGCCAGATTCAGCGGATCCAAATCTGGTCAGCGGAAGAAGCCATTCAAGCGTAGCAATCAAGGACCGCCCAGTCTGGACCGTATACTGGAGCGCTCGTGCCAAATTCATGGCACCCCGGACAATCCAGCCAACCACACCAACAGAGACTACTAGGTATTTAAACAGGCCGACAAAATAAATGCCGAAAACAAGGACAAGGGGCTGCCCAGCGATGATGATGATGAGCCCTGGCGTCCGAACATGGGTGGGGGGGCGGAAGAAATTTCCCCCCCAGGTGAAAACGGTCAACGTGATCTACGCCACCCACATCCCCAAGCAGGAACGGAAGCGAGCACTACGGGACCTATATGCGATAGAGCCAGTCGTCCCCAAATTCAACCCATGGTCAGCTTGTCCGATCACCTTTGATCGTAGGGATCATCCTACTAGCATCCGTCACAGCGGCTCAGTCGCATTGGTTTTAGACCCGATTATAAACGGATTTCACCTCACAAGAGTCCTTATGGACGGAGGCAACAGCCTAAACCTGCTTTATCAGGACATAGTGCGCAAAATGGGCATCGATCCTTCAAGGATTAAGCCCACCAAGACCACCTTTAAGGGTGTCATTCCTGGAGTAGAGGCCCGCTGTATGGGCTCTATAACATTGGAAGTGGTCTTTGGATCTCCGGATAACTTCTAAAGCGAAGAGCTAATCTTCGATATAGTCCCTTTCCGTAGTGGTTACCATGCACTGCTCGGGCGAACCGCATTTGCTAGATTCAATGTGGTACCGCACTATGCACACCTCAAGCTCAAGATGCCATGCCCGCACGGGGTCATAACAGTCAACGGGAATATGGACCGCTCTCTACATACAGAAGAACACACTGCGGCCCTTGCGGCCGAAGTACAATGCGGCCTCCTGCCGCAAACCACCAATCCGGCGATGACAACCTCAAGCTCCATCAAGCGACGGCGGAACACCCCACAACAGGATCAGCAGGCACGTCAAGAGCATGACTAGCAGTCCGGCCTCTGCCCAAGTCCCACCCAAGCAGCATTCGTGCCACGCGTACACAATTACGCACTCAAAATACCATGGGAACAGGCGGAGGCGTAGCGATGGCTCAGTCAACAGTACGGTATTGCCTTGTAACCTTTCCTTTTACCCTTAAGGACATCGCTTTAGTGCAGCTTCTCCAGAAGAGCCGGATTGTCGGACTTACAAAGGAGAGGAAACCCAGGAGGTAACAGGCTTCAGGCACAGCAGGAAACACCCAGGTGGAATCTATTCACGATTGTTGTTCCTGCTTTATCTATCTGTACGTAGCTTGCTCCTGGATAGGATATGTCAAATAATCCTATTTATCTCCGCGTAATGCATTCATTGTAAACATATGCTTAAATGTATTATTTATCAATGGGAGACAATATATTATTTATTATTTTTTGCATTTTTTATAAATTTTGATTTGATTTTGCATCCGTACACTTTGTTACGTTGAGTTTGCCAGGGGCTTCTTATAGCGCCCCATAATACGGCAAGACAAGTCCGAAAACTTTCAATAGTGTGGCACCCCGAATTTATAGCATTATATGCATCAGCTCCGAATCATGTCTTGGGTTATAGTTGGGATAGCCCGGTTCCGTTGTTTTGGTGCCTTACGTTCCGTTAATTTGGCTAAGGTAGCGCAGGGAGAACTACTACGATTGTGCCCTGGTTTTTCTGGACGAGCACCTAAGTAGAGAAAGCACAAAACTGTCCGACATGATGTGGCGAGAGCTGGTCGCTGTTCAAGAGGTCTTAAAATCCTTAAAGATTTTTTCCACTTTAGGCGATAATTCGGCTTTGTCCGATATAGGCGTGTATAGCGCCCCAATTCAGCCTTCCGGATTATAAGGGCGTCGCCAAAATTTAAAATCATAGACTTCAATGGCAAAGTGAAGGTTATAAAGCCGTATAGTCTGATTTCCTGGTTCATTGCGCTGGACACCTCCTTAAGGGACCAAACATTTGGATAAAGAGTGTCCGGGTTTTCCACCAACACCCCAGTACTAGTTACATGGGGGCGGAAGTGGACGACTGGCCTACTTTCAGAATTTCATAAACAGCCACACAAAAGGTAATATTTTAAATCACAAAAGCGCTACATAGGGTGAGTAACTTCGTCTTTAAATTACGAACATGACAGAAGTGAATTCATTCAAAACTTATGTCTTTGGTACATTCATCGGCCACGAGGGAAGAACCCTTCATAATGCCATCATAATACTTCTCGGGGACGCGATGCGGCTTGCCCTCCGGCGGCCCGTCCTTCACCAGCTTCTCCGCATCCAGCTTGCCCCAATGCACCTTGGCGCGGGCAAGGGCCCGGCGGGCACCCTCAATGCAAACGGATCGCTTGATGACTTCCAGTCGTGGACAGGAATCCACCATCCGCTTGATCAGGCCGAAGTAGCTGGTGGGCAGAAGCTCGCCAGGCCATATCCAGACTATGAGATCTTTCATAGCCACTTTGGCCACCTTGTGGAGTTCGACCAACTACTTCAGTTGGTCACTCAGAGGCGTTGTATGTTCGTCCCCAGCATACTGGGACCAGAACAACTTCTCCGTTGATCTCCCCTCCTGGGCACGGTAGAACTCCACGGCATCTGATACGCTGCATGGAAAGTCTGCGAATGCCCCTGGAGAGCTCCGGATTCGAGTAAGTAAAAGAAACGCCTCCTCCACATGTTTGCTTTGCATAAACAATTTCTTACCCGCCGCTATTTTCTTGGCCTCCTGGATCTCTTGATGAGCCCTCTCGGCTTCGGCCTTGGCGTCTTTTGTATTTGTAAGGGCCTTCGCAAGCTCGACCTCCTTTGCTTTAAGCTCCCGCTCCGCAGACTCGAGCTTCTTGCTGAGCTCCTGGAGCTCTTCTTGTACCTCGCCCACTCGGGCCTCTTGCTTTTTGCGCTCCTTGAGTTCCAAGGCCGCTTTGTGTTCGGCCTCGGACAACGCCTTCTTGAGAGACGCCACTTCGGTGGTGGCCTCTGTTACCATATCACGACGTCTCGTCGTTAGAATAATCAAATTTTATTTACTATTCATTATATGAGAGAGGGGAATCCTTCACCTTTGCTCTCCTCGAGCTGCCTCCTCGTGAGGCCGAGCTCTCCCTGCGCCCGCTCTAAGTCCTGCGTTAGGCTGTCGATTTCGGCCATGCGAGCAGCAGTGGCCAGCAGCACAGCCTGTGTATTTCAAATCAAACTTATTGTCAGACTCCTACGGATTATAATTGACCCTCCGTTTGGTTTTTCTTTCTGAACACCAAACAGAGTATCAGGGGCTACTACCTCAAAGCTTGTTAGGCGGTTGGTGCAGGCTTCACATATTTTTACTGCTTACCTCAAAGCCTGTTAGGAGGTTGGTGCAGGCTTTGGTTAGTTCGCTCTTGGCGGACGAAACCTTCTGAATCACGGCACTCATGAGAGTACGGTGCTCTTCATCTAGGGAAGCGCCTCAAAGCGCTTCCAGCAGACAATCCAGCGCCTAGGGCGCAACGGAAGTCCTTGATAGAGACGGCCCTCCCTCCATAACGAGGGGATACCCGCCTAAGTCCGGAACCACTGAAGGCTCCCGAACAGTGTTTGGCTGAGAGCCCGGCTTGCCGTGGCTCTCATCGACACAATCCGTGGGGACCCTAAACCCCGCAAGTCTGACGCCTGGGACGCCGCCTTGAGGCGCCTCCAGGGCCACCTCCGCCATCGCCGGGAGCCTTCGGGACAACACCTCCATGTCGTCCGCAGGACGAGGAGACGTGGCCGTCAGGAGTGAGTTCATTTCTGACTCACTCAAGGACCCGTCCGAAGACGACACTCCCGTATGGGCCCTGGCCAGACTGCATACAAGTTTGGCATTATAAACAAAATTATGAAGCAAAAATTACGATTGAGTGTGGATACTTACGATCACACAAGGGGCTTCTTCCTAGGCAGCCACCCTTCCTTGCTATTGGCGGCGGTGGCGGAGTAGTCCAGAAGGGATGCCTATCCCTTCTTGGAAATCACAGTCCCCCCCACCGGGGCGGCCTTCCTCTTCTTCCCTCCCCTGACACGGGGAGGTGGTGTTTCTCCTTGTTCCTCCCCGCCTCCGTGGGAGGAATCTACCTGGTCGTCATCAGACGACAAGGGTATGACGGCCTTACGCCGGGGGCCTCTCGTGGCCCCCTGGTTCGCCGTCTCAGGCCCCCCATCCTTTCCGGATGGGGCGGCCTCTTCTTCTTCCCCTTCAGGGGAGGAGTGCGCCTCATCGTCTTCGGATGAGGCTTGTGCAACCTTACTTCGGAGACCCTTTCTGGTCCCTGGGGCCTTCTTATCGGCCTTCTTCTCTGGCCCCTTATAGGGCAACGGGACCAGCATCTTCGTCAGAAGATCATTGGCTGGGCTTTCTGGTAACGGAGCCGGACTGTCGATCTGCTCGTCTGTCTCCGCATACTCCTAAACAAATATACACAATCACTTAGGAATTCCCCATGTGTACATTGGGACGAACAGACTCGGTGGCGGCCTGTGAACTCACCTGGGTAGGTTGCCGTGCGGTGTGGAGCCCTCGGTCCTCGGTTATGAGAGGAGGTACTTCGGTGGCCTTGAGCAACGCCTTCCACGCGTTCTTGTGCTTCATGCCTTAGAGCCTCTGGAGCGTCCAGTGTTCGGCCGGGACGAAGTCCCACAGATTGAATGCCCGCCTTTGGCACGGCAGAATCAGGCGAATGAGCATGACTTGGATCATGTTAACGAGCTTGATGTTCCCGTCCTTCATGCCCTTGACGCAGTTGATGAGTCTGGTCAGCTCTGCAGATTTGCCCCATAACAGGCCCTTCTGTTCCTAGGAGGTGAGACGCATAGGGGTTCTAGATCGGAACTCGGGGGCCAGCGCCCAGTTGGCGTCACGTGGCTCGGTGATGTAGAACCACCCTGATTGCCACCCCTTCATGGTTTTCGCAAAGGAGCCGTCAGTCCAGGTGACATTAGGCATTTTGCCCACCATGGCTCCTCCGCACTCCGCTTGCTGGCCGCTCACAATCTTCGGCTTCACGGAAAAGGTTTGGAGCCACAAGCCGAAATGAGGCTTGATGCAGAGGAAAGCCTCACACACGACGATGAATGCCGAGATGTTGAGGACGAAGTTCAGAGCTAGATCATGAAAGTCTAGCCCGTAGTAGAACATGAGCCCGCGGACGAAGGGGTGGAGTGGAAACCCCAGTCCACGGACGAAGTGGGCAAGGAACACGACCCTCTCGTGGGCTCCTAGAGTTGGAATGACCTGCCCCTCGTCTGGTAGCCTGTGCGCTATGTCTGCGGCCAAGTATCCGGCCGCCCGGAGATTCGTGATCTTCTTCTCTGTCGCGGTGGAAGCCACCCACTTGCCTCCTACTCCGGACATGACTAACTGTGCGGAGAAAACCTGGACTAGGGCACTGGAGCTCGAAGGGCCAAGAGTATGCGACGAGGGAAGGAGACGTGGGTAAAAACGAGGAACTCTTATCCCTTTATAGAGGCGACGAAAGCGGTGTGCCTCCCCACTAGCCTATTGAGAATCGCTTACTTCCCAAGCGCCACGATTGATGGCACGAGGGGATTACCCATACCCGTATTGATGAGAATCCCGTGATAAGGGGACATGATCTCTGCTTTGACAAGACGTGTCAAGGAAACCGCCTCACAATGTGCGCTATGGCTGGTTGTGAAAAAAAGGTTTGAATAATGACCTGACTCTAATGGCATGTCACGTCGTCTAAAAGTTGTCAACTGAATCATCATTCTCTCTACGGTGGTATGTGAAGATCATTTTGCAGATCCGGACATGACCTACGTGTTCGATGATAACCTTGGAGTATTCGGAGGAGGAACCCGCCTTGCAATGCTGAAGACAAGACTGCACGTCGGACTCATCGTCATTGAAGCCTGGTTCAGGGGCTACTGAGGGAGTCCTGGATAAGGGGGTATCCGGACAGCCAGACTATATTCATCATCCGGACTATAGAAGTGTCAAGATACAAGACTCAAGACTTTGGCTCGTGTCCGGATGGGACTCTCCTTTGTGTGGAAGACAAGCTTGGCGATCCGTATATTATGTTTCCTTCCTTGTAACCGACTCCATGTAAACCCTAGCTCTCCGGTGTCTATATAAACCGGAGGGCATGGTCCTTAGAAGGCCGATCACAATTACAATCATACCATCATAGGCTAGCTCTTAGGGTTTAGCCTCTACGATCTCATGGTAGATCTACTCTTGTATTCCACATATCTTCAATATTAATCTAGCAGGAAGTAGGGTTTTACCTCCATCGAGAGGGCCCGAACCTGGGTAAACATTGTGTCCCTTGCTTCCTGTTACCATCAGCCTAAGACGCACAGATCGGGACCCCTACCCGAGATCCGCCGGTTTTGACACCGACACCGAGCCCCTAGGGACCCATCGGCCGCAGGCGTCCGGGTTGGGTAGGCTCAAGAGGAAGGCGGTTAGGGTCGAAACGCCACTACAGAGGTAAGGCAAAAACCTGCCATGTAATTATTGCATTTGAAGTATAATAGCGCCCTTTGCATCCTGGCAGGAAGAGGAGTATCCGGACTATACCTGGGGATCCCGCCAATCACGCCTCCACCAGTCGGATTCCAGAAACGGCTTCGAGAGAGGAGGCAGATGTGGGGCTGATGCCGCATAGTCCTCCGAAAGAGGACGCAGATATGCTCTTTGCCATGAATTCTGAAGTAGAGAGCGCCATGAATGACCGGCGTCGACGGGCCGTACTTCGTAACAACATCTTCTCCAAAGAGGCATTCAATGCTTTCAATTCGGGGGACGCATACATCCGAGCTGCTCAAGGCAGGCTTACCCGGGCGACGTAATAGTATACCAAAGATATACGGGTAAGAAAGTTTGATAAGCATGTATAGCAGTAGCCCCTGAGACTTGAAACGGTTGGAACAACAGTTTAAAGGATCAATTTATGCGCAGGTTCTTGTAGATAAGAATGAGCAATTGTCTCGGAAGCTAGAGGAGTGCAAGACTCAACTGATGGCCATGGTTGCCAAGCTAGAGGAATCCCAGAAGGCCTCATCTGGTAACATTTATCTCGATTATACGAAAATGTACCAATTAGCAACTGGCTAGTATGACGAGTTTTAACAGAAAATTCTGAAGATAACTCCGGAGTAAATCCGGAGGGCGGGAGGGATGACGAATCACATCTCCAGCGGCAACTAAAGGTTGGCGAGCGCATTCTTACGCAAGTTAGGCAGGAGAAGAATACTCTCCAAGATGCCAATGTTCGGCTGGACGTGGAGTTGAAAGACGTCCACGCGCAGCTGGCAGACTCCGTGAAGGAGAACAAAAGGCTTCACCCCGGCATTTATCATAAGTGCTTGAACGAACTGTAGCATAGTTCGGCGAGGAAGTATATTGAAAGAGTTGTGCTTGTAGGAATGCTAAGGTGTCGCCCTGAGGAGGAGATGCCCGCATCTGCAGGCGGTTTACTGCAATACCTCTCACAACTGCACAAGTGAGCTCGGCAGGCGATGGAGGGCGTTGCGCAGGCCTTGTGGCCATCAAGCTTCCTATCGAATGGCATTGGGGAGCTTGTGGACATGCTTCAAGGAGCACGATGGCGCTTTCGTTTGTGGAAGATGTTAGCCTGCCGGCAAGGTGCAAGAGAAGAATGGGCTATGGTGAAGACGCGCTACACCAAGCTGGAACCAAACCATATGGCCGAAGTCAGACCGGCAGGGCCAGATGGGCAAGAAATTCCTGTGAGTCTGGTATATGACCAGGTGGCGTTAGCCGCAAAGTATTCTCAACAGGATTGTAAGCTAGATAGCCTATTGGATGGTATAGAGGAGGAATATAGTCAGTCCAAGTGACTGTGTAATTCAGGGCATAAGCAGCCCCTAGCCGGATTAAATTAATTTGTCATGGCGGACCTTTTCGCTTCAGCCCCCGGATCCTACAGTCCGGGGTGTGTCCCAATACCCGCTCAGTTATACAAAACCGGGGTATGCGTGGAAACTAGGCATAGGGGTCATAAGTGCTTGAACAGACAAGTACCCAACTAGCTATGTTATATTACATGGATAGTAAGAAACATCTTCTAAGGAGAATAGTTCCATTAAGGGTTCCTTTCCTTGGGTACACATGCGACGATGCACATGTCCGGACTGCGAACAAAGGCGTAGGATACAAAATTTCTGGGGATTTACGTTATGATAAAGGAAGACATCTTTTGTTCACCGACCGAATACTCTCTTAAGGAAACTAGCTTTTGGCTTCACCCAGTCTGAGGTACACATCCGGCTCAACCGGCAGTAACAATCGCAGAGGTGCTCCCCTTATGCCCTAGCCGAATTAACAGGAACGTAGGGCATAAACACAGGAGCCAGGCAACCCAGCTTGGCCACATCTTAAGTCATATCGATGCATATAATGGTGAAGAAAAGGCACACATGGAAAAAGAAACGCATATGTGATGGGCAAAAAGCCTTGAGAGTAATTTGTATTTAGCTTTCGTATAGGAAGCCCCCAGGTAATGCTTACACACATAGTGCGGCCGAAGTAATCCGGGAGTCTGTACTGTATTAAATTCTTTGTGTGAAGAGAAAAAGATCGAGAAAGGAAGAGGGAGGGAGCATAATTCAAAAGGAGAAGGTAAGGAGACGAACACTAAGGTCGGCGCTAGGCGTAGAATCTCTGTAGTCTGGCCGCGTTCCATGGGTTCGGCTCGAGTCTGTTATCGGACACATTACGTAAGCGGTACGCTCCTCCGGTGAGAACTTTGTCAACAATGAAGGGACCTTTCCACTTGGGTTTGAGCTTGTCCTTCTTCTTCTCCGGTAAGCGTAGAACAAGCTCGCCAATATTATAAGTTTTGGCCGGCACTTCTCTGCTTTGGTATCATCGAGCTTGTTGCTGATAGAATGCAGAACGGGCCTTCGCGACGTCCCGCTCCTCCTCTAGGGCATCCAAGTTATCCTGCCGATCTAACTCGGCTTCCTTCTCTTCGTACATGTGTATGCGTGGCGAATCATGTATTATGTCGCAGGGTAGTACTGCTTCCGTGTCGTATACCATAAAAAATGGTGTATATCCAGTGGTGCAATTCGGCGTGGTCCGCAGCCCCCAGAGTACGGAGTCGAGCTCCTCAACCCAGTGTGTGTCCGACTCTGTCAAGGATCGCACTAGTCTGGGTTTGATGCCGCTCATGATGAGACTGTTTGCCCATTCGACCTGGCCATTTGTTTGAGGATGGTAGACGGAAGTGTAGTCGAGATTAATGCCCATTTTGACGCACCAACCTTTCACTTCATCGGCTGTGAAATTTGAGCCATTATCGGTGATGATGCTGTAGGGGACACCGTATCGGTGTACGACCCCGGATATAAAGTCTATTACTGGTCCGGATTCGGCCGTTTTCACTGGTTTGGCTTCTATCCATTTGGTGAACTTGTCTACCATGACCAATAAGTATTTTTTCTTGTGGCTTCCCCCTTTAAGGGGTCCGACCATATCCAGCCCCCAGACCGTGGAGGGCCAAGTTATGGGGATTGTTTGGAGAGCAGTAGGGGGCATATGACTCTGATTGGCAAAGAGCTGGCAAACGACGCAGTTTAGGACAAGGTCCTGTGCGTCTGCTCGGGCCGTCGGCCAATAGAAACCTGTACGGAATGCCTTGCTGACTAGTGCTCGAGCCGCGGAGTGGTGCCCGCCCAGTCCAACATGGATTTCAGCCAAGAGCTGTCGCCCTTCCTCTTCGGAGATGCACCTTTGGAGCACTCCGGTCGCACTTTTCTTATAGAGTTCCCCTTGATGGACTTTGTAAGATTTAGAATGCTGGACGATGCAGCATGCTTCATTTTGGGCTTTGGGGAGATCCTGCCTATTTAGGTAGGCCAACAAAGGCTCAGTCCATGGAGCAATGACAAGCATTATTTCGTGGGCTGACGATGTTATCTCGGAGGTAGAGCCTCCGATTATGTCTGATAGTTCGGCATCTGGGGGTATATTCGGATCCGTGCTGGTATTGCCGGACTCCCCTTCCCATACCACGGATGGCTTGAACAACCTTTCCAAGAATATGTTAGGTGGGACAGGGTCGCGTTTAGCGGCCGATGCGGGCAAGGACATCTGCCGCTTGACTGTTTTCTCGAGCCACATGGTGGAATTCAAGCCCCTCGAACCGAGCTGACATTTTAAGGACGGCATTACGGTAGGCTGCCATTTTTGAATCCTTGGCATAAAAGTCTCCGTTTATTTGTGATATACCGAGGTTTGAATCCCCGCGTACCTCTAGGCGTTGAATGCCCATAGAGACTGCCATCTGAAGACCGTGCAACAGAGCCTCATATTTGGCTGCATTGTTGGAGTCTGTGTATATGATCAATTATAATATAGCGGGGGTTTTACGCCCCAAACTACAGATGTCGTGTTCTCCACAGGGACTAGGCAACGACAACAATGCTCGGCTAAAGCTAGGTGACAGAATTTAGATGATGAAAGAAGAAAATACAAATCTAGAATGATGACAAATAAAATGACAAACGGCACGAGGAGATTAAGATTGAAACTCACTCTTTTTTTGGTATTTTCATATCATTTTAGAACTAAATACGGACACAGGACATCAGCATTAACAGAAAGAAAGTAACAAGAGATGATCACAAATATATCTAGCAGACATATATAAGAAAAGGAAGATGCATTTATATCAGAGTTCTTTATAAGACAAGTACTGGAGCTAAAACATATACTACACAAAACTGAACAAGTTTATTCGAAATAAGAGCAGTACACGAATGACAACACATAAATGAAACGAGATTATACAAACCACAAGACTAGTACCCACAGATCAACACAACAGTAATTAACAACTAAAAGTTACTAGTAGAAATTAACTAGTATGGGGAGAACAAACACACAGGGGTGAATACATTCATATGCTAGCAGAATATTAATACACCGAAGCCATTTCTAATAGATCAATAATCTCCCAAATTAACAATATATTTTACCAGTACCAAACTGAAGAAATAACAAGTTGCTTGCACTAGTTAAATCTAAATATTACACAACCCAAAACGTTACAGAGAAATGATGAGCAGCAGCAAAATATTACATAACCCAAATCTAAATAGTCTCCCAAAAGAAGCAGAGCGTCAGGGAGTGAGGAGCAGCAAGAAGGCGCTGGGGAGAGCAGGTAGCAGCAGCGATGTTTGGGAGATTCAGAGAAGAAGCAGGTAAGCAGCGAGGAGGGTTGAGAGAGCAGCAGCTATAGACGTTGAGGGAGAAGAGGGAGCAGCAACGGTAGGGGAGAGGAGGCAGTAGTAGGAGGTTGAGGAGAAGAAGGAAGGCAGCAGGGGCGTGGAGAGTAGCAGGGATGTGGAGAGAAGGAGCAGCAGCAGTTTTGGGCGTGGGGAAGAGAAGAGGAGCAGCGAGGGAAGGAGAAGAGCAGCAGGAGGGGCGTGGGAGAAGAAGCAGCAGTTGGGGGCGCGGGGGATCAGACACCAGTCTGATCTGGCGCGCGAGGCACAGGGTGATGGTAGTGGATGGAGGTGCAGGGCGATGGTGGAGGTGTTGGTGGCGCGCTGGGGTGCGGTAGTGCTGGTGATGGATGGATGGATGTGGTGCTGGAGATGGATGGATGGATGGCGGGTTGCTTGGCGCGCCGCCACGCTGGCCTGGCCGCGGTGGCGGCTGGATGTGGGAGAAGGAGACAGGGGGAAGGAGAGGTGTTCCAGGCCCAAGGAGAAAGAAGGATGCCGCTAGGGATTTTGTTCCCCTCCGATCAGATCTGCCCATTTGCACATTGGCCCTTCTCCTTTTCTTCTTCCTTCACAAGAAGGTCCCTCTCTCCTTTAACTTGCCCCTCTGCTTACTTCATTTCTTCTCACCCAAGTCCTTTCTTCATCTCTTCTAGCTCCTTGTCTTGTTCCTCTTCTTCTTTCCTGCCCTTAACTCTTATAGTTATCCTCAATGTCGGAATCATGAAGATTTATAGTGCCTTCTCGCACTTTTCTGCAAAACAAACCACTGAGTAGTAAATGATCTTTTATATGATTTTCATCCAAATATATCACAGTTCATAGTAAGAATGGATGGATATATCATGATAGATGCTAAATTTGAGTACCAAATTATATATACGAAATGCACTTATCAAGTTCCCCCACACTTAAATCTTTGATTGTCCTCAAGCAAATGAATATGACAAAGGCAAGATAATGAACAGTAAACTGAGTAAGGAATGCCCTGGTAAAATAGATCTCCAAACAAGGCATGCTTCAGACTTAGCTAGTGAAAATTAATGGTTAGGAGTGCTACAAAGCAGTAGAATACTAGTAAGCATGACCATTTTAAACTTTTACAGTGATAAAAGAGGATCAACAAGTTTAAATGATGACTGCGCCAAATGGTTCCTAAAGAGAGCATGATCCCGAGAACAAAAAGAAGTAGAATTAAATCTCTTATTTGTAGAAATATGACTTTGTGGTTGAACCACTTATTGAATTTGAAAGAAACACACATATTATTTTATTAGTCTCACCGAAGGAACATACCACCGATCCCGAGAACATGGTATACACCTGGCTCAACCAATTTTCATTAATTTTTTTGTTTGTCTCCCCAAAGGAACATACCACCGATCCCGAGAACATGGTATACACCTGGTTCGACAATTACATTTTTATTATTATTAATTACTGCGCAAGCTAACCCGATTTCACATGCCACCGATCCCGGGAACATGACATGCTACTGTAGGTAGCCAGACTTATTTATTCATTACTATTTATCTTAAATGAACAACGCATAAGCACAAAAATAGGAATCATCACTTCTCCATGTCTGGTTCACATGCTACCGATCCAGGGAACATAGCATGCTAATCCATAGTGGTTAGGTGATTGCTCTCAATGGGAACACACTTAGCACAAATTCAGCATCTAAACATGGTGGTCTAGGTGTATCAAGGTAAAAACAGAAAATGATTAAGTTTTCTAGTGTACTAGGGATTTGAGCACTCAAAACTAATAACTTCCACTACTTTCAGCAAAGCAAGCATTGTATAGATCACTAGTTTACCAGGCATTCAACACTCAGTTCACATATTCTCATCAAGCACCATATGTCAAGTAAAATTCAGTGGGGCAACATTTAAGAAATGGCTTAAGCAACCCAAATAACATTAGATTTAAGCATGTATCAATGGATGATATACTCGGAATGGGTCATGAAACATCTCACCGGGCTTAATGAAGTAGCACTCGCTTGATCACCTCACCAACTGCAGCTCTTCTCCCTTGCTTCCTCATGGATGCTCCAGCTTCACTCTTCCATATGTGTGCCCCATTGCTTCTCCTCATCGCCATGCTCTGACTCCACCAGGATCCCAAGGAATGTCACCTCGAACCTGGTCAGCATGTAGTAAACAATGCAGTAGCAAAAGCCTGAAATAGGACTCACACAAACAACTACAAGTGATACGGTCGATGCCCTCCAAGTCATCAATGGAATATCCAATTATATAAGCATAACTATAAAGCACATGTTTAGGATGGCAGAAATCAGCATGGTCAATACTCACACGAGGATGACATTTATCATTAAGCTCAGGACTAGCATGAGGAAAGTAATTGTGATCATCACAAATGAGAGCAATGCCACCAACAGTGTATGTATCATCATATCCAAGTAAATGATTTTTCAAATCAATCTTAAGTGATTGCATCATGTAATGCAAGGTAGAAGCAAATAAATCATAAGGACTCATGTCATCAAGAGGATTGGGTAAACCTGACACATCATGCTCATGTATGATAATAGGCCAATGAATCGCAGGATCTTCATCTTCATCTACAGCAGCTTCTTGTACTTCTTCAGGAGTAGTGGATGATGAGTCTTCAACTTGATCACTTGGGAATTGCAGCTCTTGACCATATTGTTCCTTCTCTTCTAGTTCATCTTCTTCAATCTGAGGTATCTCTTGCTCAAGGCACTTGCTATCTTGCTCAACGAAATGTGAAGGTGTTGGAACCTCACATGTATCCATGGATATCTCAGCCACACTCAACTCAAGTTGTGAAGAAATAGTGCTGCCAGCGTTGATGTTCTTCTCAATCTTCCTTACTTCATCCACTAGCTCTTTTCCACTCTTGATATTCTTCATTTCATCTAGTATCATCGGCCTAGTTGGATCATCCTCAGCACTCCAAGTGAACTCGAGACTAAGCAATGTGAGCTTGTCTATATCATCAAATTCATCTTGAGTAGGCACTTGTGTTGAAGGTGTTGGTTGACCTAATGGAGGACCATTTAACTCCATTGGCAACATCTCTTGGTGCTGAGGTATATGAATAGGTGTTGAATAAGATTGTTGTGGAGCATAATTGTGGCTCTCCTCTTCATACCTAAATCCCTGCATATGATTACTGGAAGCAAACGGTGAGATCTCAAGGTTGTTGCTCCTATATGACATATTCGGGTTTTCAGGCCACCTATATGAGTAATTGTTTTGGTATGAGCTATGCTGTTGAGCGAAGCTCATGCCAAAACAATATGGAGTGTGAGAGTAACCACACTGACATTCAGCGGGCGAATGGCCCTGAAATCCACAAATATGGCAAGTAGGAGCAACATAAGGATGGCCTCTAGAACAAGGATCATAAGAGCTAGGCCTATCCTCAACAACTACTTCTCGCTGCCGAGTTAAATCATCTAATTGATGGGAAATCTTACTTATCAGTTCTTGAATACTTCCTGTGCTGTTTGTAGTGGTGCTCGCATAAGCATGATGATCTGAATAGTAAGCCATATCTGAGAAGATGGTTCTAACCTGCAAAAAGGAAAAGAAAACAAAGAGGAAATAATCTGGAACAAGGGTTAGGAGTTAGAGATATATCACAAATATATGGCACAAAATAGAAAATGAAGAAAAACCTAGTCTATAGCCTAGCACAATCGCTCGACCCTAGTCCCCGGCAATGGCGCCAAAATGATCAATTATAATATAGCAGGGGTTTCACACCCCAAACTACGGATGTCGTGTTCTCCACAGGAACTAGGCGACGACAACAATGCTCGGCTAAAGCTAGGTGACAGAATTTAGATGATGAAAGAAGAAAATACAAATCTAGAATGATGACAAATAAAATGACAAACGGCACGAGGAGATTAAGATTGAAAGTCGCTCTTTTTTGGTATTTTTATATCATTTTAGAAACTAAATACGGACAGAGGACATCAGCATTGACAGAAATAAAGTAACAAGAGATGATCACAAATATATCTAGCAGACATATATAAGAAAAGGAAGATGCATTTATATCAGAGTTCTTTATAACACAAGTACTGGAGCTAAAACATATACTACACAAAACTGAACAAGTTTATTCGAAATAAGAGCAGTACACCGGTGGTGGGGAGGAGTTCTTGTCTTGATCACCAAGTCTTCTAGAATGTTCCTTGTGTATACTTAGGCTATCTGGACTGGCCATTAGTAAACAGCCATGGGGGTCCTTGGCCCAATCCAACTAATCGGGAGACGACGTCGGGAGTACCCCGTAGTCCAGGACACCGTCAGCTAACCTATGGTATGATTGTTGTTGTCCTACGGACTAAACCCTCCGGTTTATATAGACACCGGAGGGGGATAGGGTTACACAGAGTCAGTTACAGAGAAGGAGATCTACATATCTAGATTGCCAAGCTTGCCTTCCATGCAAAGGAGAGTCCCACCCGGACACGTGACGAAGTCTTCAATCTTGTATCTTCATAGTCCAACAGTCCGTCCAAAGTGTATAGTCTGGTTGTTCGAGTACCCACTACTAGGGAAAAGCCTATACACAGAATCTTACCAGCAGGGCTCCTCAAAATACGACGCTACTGCTATTTACCAGCAGCGCGTGATAGCAAAACACGATGCTGAAAGGAAAATAGCAGTAGCGCGTCCACACAAAACCGCGCTACTGCTCTAATTGCCATGACCTCGCAACGCAGCTAGTTATAGCAGTAGCGCCCTATACAGAACCGCGCTACTGCTATAGAAGATAGCAGCAGAGCGCTTCTAAGAAAATCACTACTCCTAAGATCAGCCCACAAGTTTAGTCCCACGTTGCTCCGCGAACAGAGTGTTTACCACCTTAAATATGTTACTTTTGAAACTATCACAACCAGTTGGTCTTCACTGAACTCTATGTGTAGAATTTGTGGCCGCAATACGAGTCCTCTCCGGTTCCTATCGGAGAGGACTCATATTGACAATTCAGATTGTACACAAAAAGATCATTGATGGCCAATGTATTTTTGCATTGATGTATTTATGTATACTTACACTTAGAAATAGCGCTTTATATGGAAAGCGCTACTGCTATTCAGATTAGCTGTAGCGCGTTTTGGCAAACGAACTACAACTATCCCTACATTATCCCCATGCGCACGACCGGCCCTCTCTCTCACTCACACTCTCACTCTCGCCCGCGCACCGATAACCATCGTCGTGCGTCACCGCCGCCGCCGCCTTCGTCCGTCCGCCGCCGAGGTACTCCCCTCCTTCTGTCCCTCCTCCCTCCTCCTCGCACATCCTCCCTCTGCCTGCGGCCGCCCCTTCCTCCTCCTCGCACATCCTCCCTCCGCCTGCGGCCGCCCCTCCTCCCTCCTCCGCCGGCAGCCCTCCTCCCACCGCCCTCGACCTCACCGCCGCCACCCGAGCCCACCCAGCACCGCCGCCTCCCAATCCCGATTAATAGTAGTTGTAGTTGTAGTTGTAGTTGTAGTTGTAGTTGTAGTTGAACTAGTTTAGTTGTAGTTGAACTAGTTTAGTTGTACTTGTAGTTGAACTACTTTAGTTGTAGTTGTAGTTGTAGTTGAACTACTTTAGTTGTAGTTGAACTAGTTTAGTAAGTAAATTAATAAACTAGTCGAACTAATTGAATTAATAGAACTAATGTATTTTTGGTAAGATAATTAATATAACTAGTTGAACTACTTTATTTTTAGAAAGAAATAGTTTTTTTCCTATTTATAGTAAGTTTATATTTTGTAAGAACTAGTTGAATTAATAAAACTAGTTGAACATGTCATATTTGTTGTTATTTTTTAGTTTAAGCAATTATTCGGGATGTATTAGTGATAACTTATACGGTTTTTTGCTTTTGCAGAAATCAAGGAGCCCTCCGTTATCCCGGCCGTCATCCCCATCACCGTCCCCCTCCGACATCGAGGTGAGACCAGCCAAATATCCATGTATATCTCGTGTTGCTCAAATAGGATATGTGGTTTCCCAAGTGGCCGTTCATGTTCAGTTTACACCTCTGAGTGGCCTATGTTTTGCCAGAGTGTTGATTAATTTCCGTTCTGGCAAATTTCAGGCGCTCGATATGTCCTTTTTTAGCAAAGGTCATGCCGGATTTTTCCATGAATTCTGGCATGACTTGTGCTAGAATATGTACAAGTTTAATCTTTGAATTATGAACGTAGGAAATGTCGTACTCGGACGATGACAGTCTCCCGGGGGAGTGCAGCTGGTGCCACAACGATCGAGGTATGTGCGACAGGTTCGTTGAGCTGGATGAAGATCGGCGCTTCAGCATTAAGCTCGAGGAGACCTTCGATGTTGAAATGGTACGCAACAAGGACAAGTGTTTTTTCGTAATTAAGCATGACTTCAACTATTTCAACGTCTAATTTTCATCTTTTACAATTCGACTAGCTTATCCCATGCCATGCAAGATGCTATGTCTTGGAGAGGATGGGTTTTGAAGACCATGAAAATTTTGAAACAAAGAAAATACACCTAAGGACCCATCATGATATGGATTTTGAAGTAAATCTGTGCAATGCTCAGAGAATAACCCATTTTGGTTGCCAAAATTGGGAAGCACTTTGCAAAATGTATGGTTTTTATGAGGGTATGATTGTCACCATGAATCTTGGTGATCCTGACATCGAGCAAGACAATATGGACATTTGGGTCCTTGTTGATACGCTTCCGATTGTACCGCTATGTGAGTTTCTCAAACATAGTTATTAACTAATTTGTATTGTTTATTTCAAAATAGTTGACAACTTATTTCCAATGATAGCTTATTTTGATTCTTCAAAGACTGTGTGGAAGATGGTAGACAAAACCAACTACACCGATGGCTCTGAATTAACTTATAAGGAGAAAAATCATCCGATCACATTTTGTACTCTTCTTGAGGATTACAATAACTATTATCGAACTCCTCCAAATTATGGTGAATATGTGCCACTAGTGCACGTGTTGAACCACGGTAACTTCTCTGGAGATACCCTGGTAAGATTTTTTACTATTACAACATCCGTGCATCTTTTGCACACTTCTAAACTAGTACATCATTGCTAACTACGAAGTTATTACTATGTTTTTCAACAGAAACTCCCGATGGATTGTGTGCCTCATCTGATGTATCTGAATGGTCACCTTACAGTTCTGAACATACTGCCAGGTAAATCTAGTGTGCTCACCTGTGCATATCGGATTTCTAAAACCGGTGAACACATGTTCATCAAAGAATGGAAGAAATGTATGGACATTCGCAAGGAGGTTCTTGGAAGTAACATTCAGCGAAAGGCAAGAATTGGAGATAGGCTAATCTCCATTCTCCATAATGGAGAGTCAGGGGCTATCTTGTTTTTTGCTATTTTACCTTAGACAATGCAGTAGGTCTTAATCGAATGTAGTAGTTCCTATGAGGTACAATATGTTTATTATGTGGTAATGTGTTAGAGTTGATAATGAGGAGTACTTGTGATTACGACTATTGACCAATTTGCTAAGTTGACTTGAGGAGGTGTTATATGACAATGATGTATTATGATGATAAGTTGTTAATGATATGATGATGATGATGATATTATTATATCATTGGGTGAAAGAACCGCGGATTAGTTTCAAGTGGATGGACATCCACTTGAAACTAGTCCACGGTTCTTTCACCCCGTGATGTAATAACTCATTATGATGTAAAAACAATCTCTAAATTCCTGTTGTATGAAAACTTGTGTAAAGGTGTATGAATACAACATGAAATAAAAAAGAAATAAAATACTAAATAATAGTAGTAGCGCGGGCAAGGAGAAGCGCTACTACTAATTACCAGTAGCGCTCTTCCGTAGAAGCACTACTACTAACTCAATTTAGCATAGCGTGGGTCTAGGCACGCTATTGCTAAGCTTTAGCTGTAGCGCCTTATCAGTAGCGCTCCTGCCTGCGCTACTGATAGGCCTAAAACCCGCGCTGCTGCTAGGCTTTTCCCTAGTAGTGACCCCCTAATCCAGGACTCCCTCAGTAGCCCCTGAACTAGGCTTCAATGACGATGAGTCCAGCGTGCAGATTGTCTTCGGCATTGCAAGCGGATTCTCCTCCAAATCCAGAGTACCTGTTATAACGAGTAGTGTCCGGCACTGCAAAATAATTTCCACATAACATCGTAGAGAGCATAATATTCCACAAATCTAATCTGCTGACAACCCTTCATGGCGTGACATCACGCCATGGCCTAGTCATTATTCGAACTGTTTTCATCAACCAACTACTGCACATATTGCAAGGCGGTTTTCTTGGCACATCTTGTCGAAGCAGAGATCGTGTCCCTTTATCACGGGATTCTCATCAATACGGGTATGGGTAACCCAACCGTGCCATCAATCATGGCGCTTGAGGGAATGAGCGAGTTTACCAGGCAAGTGGGGAGGCGCACGACCCCTGCAACCTTTATAAGGAGATGAAGAGTCCCCTTCTTCTCCCACGCCTTCTTCTTTCTCTTCTCATCCATTCCCCTCTGCTCGAGCTCCAGCGCCCAAGCATTCGTCTTCTCCGCCCAACAAAGGTCTTCCGAGGATGTCCGGATCCAGAGCTGGAGGCAAGTGGATGGCCTCTACCATCTGGGAGAAGGATATTAAAAAGCTTCGGGAGGCCGGGTATCTGGCCAAAAAAATCAGGCACCGTCTCCCCACGTCGGGTCAGATCGTCCCTACTCCGGAACCCCAGGAGAGGGTCGTATTCCTCCCTCATTTTGTCCATGGGCTAGGGTTTCCCCTCCACCCATTTGTTCGCAGCATCATGTATTATTATGGGATTGATATTCACGATCTATCCCCCAATTCCTTCCTCAATGTCTCCACATTCATCATCGTGTGCTAGGCCTTTCTCCGCATCCTGCCACACTTCGGCTTATGGCTGAAGATCTTTAATGTGAATCCCAAGGTAGTGAGCGGAGGCGCCATGCTGAGCAAGATGCTCAACATCACATGGCCGGCAGGTACCTTCAATGATTCCGTTAAAGAGTGGCTGCAGCAGTGGTTTTACATCACCGAGCCACGAGAAACGGAATGGGCCGCTGCTCCCGAATTCCGATCCGGAGCCCCCCTGCGACTTACGTCCTATCCCAAGAAGGGCCTAGACTAGTCTTTGCCCAACGAGTTGTCGGTGCTCCAGACGAGCGTCAAGGGTATGGAAGACAAGAATATCAAACTTGTCAATGTAGTCCAGGTGATGTTAGTTCGCCGTATTCTTCCTTGTCAACATAGGGCTTGCAATTTATGGGAATTCGACCCGGGCGAGCACCAGACCCTGCGAGAGCTCTTCAGCTCCTCGCATAAGGATATTTGGAAGGTGCTCTTTAAGTCTAGCAAGTCGTGGCCAGACTCCGCCGAGGACCGCGGGTACCAATTGTCCCTCCCTGCAAGTTCAGTAAGTCATCGTATGTTGGCAATTCATATGTTTCATTCGCATATCCTGAGGAAAAATGCTTGATGTGTTTTCCACAATTCTCCTAGGGATGGACGAGGAAGGCGGGGTGGATCTACTGTCCGGCCCCTCTACAGGAAGAACCGGTCGGCCCACTTCTGACGAAGATGCTGGTCCCGGGGCCTTACAAGGCGCTGAAGAAAAAGGCCGAGAAGGAGGCCAAGAAGACAAGGGGCAGCCTTTGTCGCCGTGGTAATTCGGACACAATATCCAAAGATTCCGATGCCCAATCGTCCTCCGGAGAGGACGAGGAAGAGGAGGAAGAACCATCCCCCGCGAGGGAAGGAAAGAAAAGGACGGCCTCCACATCTTTGGAGGCCGAGTCGCCCAAGAAGGGAAAAAATCCCCTTCTCGACGAGTCCACCACTGCCGCCAATAGCAGCCCAGAGTGGGATCCCAGGGCCCAGCCCCTGGTGAACTCGTAAGTATATAGAATCCAAATATGTTTATGCATCCAGACTCATCATGGCATGATATTTTAATTTGCGCCATACTTCTTTGTAGTCCGACCAGGTCCCGCACCGAACAATCCTTGGAGGATTTATTGGGCTCGGATGCTATGCAGAGAGGGACGCCCCCAAAGGCTCCTTCCCACCAAACATGTGAATGACACCAAGGTTTCGTCCCAGAAGGACCCAGGCTAAGGAGGGGGGGGGAAGCTCGTAAAGGCGGCGCTAGGAGGTGAAACTTCAGGGGCCAGACACATGGGAGCGAAGGCTCCCACGGGCGTCAACGGCTGGGGCCAACTTGAATTCGGCCCCCAGCCAGATGCAATTCTGGAGACCAATATGGCTCCAGAAACAAGCAGGCTACCTCCCTCAACTGGAGGGGGTGTGCCCGCTCTACCGGCAACCTCTGTCCAACCAGAGGTGTCGGATACTTTATCGGCGGCGCTGAAGAGCGCCTCCATCGTCGATGAACACCATGCCCTTATGGGTGCGGTGATTGAGAAGATTCGGTCCATTGAGAGTGGACTGAATGAAGCCTGCATCAGCCTTATAACAGGACTTGAGGTATGTTTTGGGAGGTTTCGAAGAGTGTCATAGTGTAGGTAGTAGCCCTTGATACACTGTTCGGTGAAAGAAAGAACCGAACAGAGGATCAAATAAATGTTCCCAGGAGACTCACTTTATGGCATCTTTCTTTTGTTTAAAAGCAGGCGTCTGTAGCAACTGCCGCCTCTCAAACTGCGGAAGTCTCCGTACTGAGGCAGAGTCTAGAGCGTGCCGAAGAAGAACTCGGCCAAGTAAAGAAGTAGTTGGAGGATAACCAAGGTATGTAGACACCTTGTTCGGATTCAGCACAAATGAATTAGTCAGTGTGATGAAAGAATTTCTATGATGTGCTCTAGGGGCGATGGCCAAAATTGAGAATCTTAAGAAGGCTGTGGCTGAAGCCGAGAAGAAAGCAGCCGCAGAGCAGGCACTTCGTGAAAAGCACGAGGCCAGGGTTATTGAAGCTGAGCGAGAGCTTCAAGAGGCCGTGAAGAAATGTGAGACTTTGGAGCAGAGTTTATCAAGGAAAGAATCTGAACTCGCCCAAGATCGCCAAGCCAGAAATGATGCCCGGGAGGAGGCCCAAGGTGCTCTGATGGAAATTCAAGAGGCAAGGAAGATTGCGACTGCTCAGGCTGTTTATACACAACGCCGGTCTTTTTTAAAAGGAGAAAATCAAGTTGATAATTTGAATTCTGATTTCTCCAGTGGTGTTTGCGGAGCTGCCATGCAGCATATCTGATGCCACCCAATTCTACCGAGCCGAGGAAAAGAAGACTGCGGAGAGACTCTTCTGGTCACAGTATTTGGCGCCGAATTATCTAGTGCCATTTGCCGATCAGCTGAAGCAGCTGATCGAACTACACAAGGTGGCCGAACTAGCCATGAAAGATTTGATTGTCCGGCTATGGCCCGCCGAGCCAATTCCTAGCAGTTACTTCGGGCTCGTGAAGCGGCTTGTGAGTGTCTGCCCTCGACTCAAAGTCATCAAGCAGTCGGTCTGTATGGAGGGTGCACGAATTGCCTTCGCCCACGCAAAAGTGCATTGGGGCAAGATGGATGCGGGAAAGCTGATGACCGAGGGACCGCCAGAAGGGAAGGAGCACCACAAGCCCGAATTATATTATGATAGTGTCCTGAAAGGAGCCCGCCTTGCGGTAGAGCAATGCACCAAGGACATTGTATTTCCATGAATATGGTCGTGTTGTAGTTTGTAAGGTTGAACAAGGTCATTTCTATTATTTATTGCCTGTTATGTGAAAGTTTTTCCTCCTGTGCGGCTGTTTTATATATATTAATCCTGAGAGATGGCCAGTCGTCGGCTTCTGCCCCCACGTAGGAAGTACGGGGGTGTTCGGGATAAACCTGAGCACTCTTTATCCCATTTTTGGGTCCTTGAAGGAGGTGTTCAGCAAAACGAACCAGGCAATCGGACTATAGGGCTTTATCACTCTCACTTAGCCATAGGAGTTTGACAAAAGGAAGGTAGGCGCAGCCCCTGGTGTTCGGAAGACCACACAAAGGGCTCTATAAGCACCTGATCGGAGGAAACCGATCCATCGCACGCTGCATTGGTTATAGCATAATGCGGGAGAAATCCTTAAAGATTTTACAACCTCTCGAATAGCTGACCAGCTCTCGCCGTATCATGACAGTCAGTTTTCAGCTTTCTCTACTTAGGTGCTCGTCCGGAAGAACAGGACACAATCGCAGTAGTTCTCCCAGTGCTACCTTAGCCGATATAGCGGAACGTAAGGTACCAAAACATGGGAGCCGGGCAAACCCAACTATTGACCCAAGACATGATTCGGATCTGATGCATATAATGCTATAAGTTCGGGGAGCCGAACAACCGTGAAGGTGGTCGGACTTTATTGCCGTATTATGGGTACAATGAAGCCCCTGGCGTATTAAGGCATATCGCGATGTACAGATGCCATTTGACAAAGAGTGTCGATTAAGAAAGAATAGTAGATGAGAGTCATATAAAGCTATATGTTGTAATTGAATAACATGTCGATGCATATGAGTACAAGTAATGTAATGAAAAATAAACATGATTTCAGAACCTGCTGAAGCCAGGCGGGAGGAGGCTGTGCACGGATCCGGAGTATGTTCGGATGGTCATCGTGGTGAATATCTAAAGATTCCCTTGTGTGTTCAAGCTGTTTCCATGTCGCCAGTCCTGGCTTATTCAAAAGTGAACCTGCGAAGAAAAGAGAGAAACGTTTGTGTTTCTCGTAGCGGTTGGGCTGCAGTGTGTGTCCTATCCAGGCTCTACCTCATTTTACTGCCAAAGTGTTTTAATTAGGCTCCGGACAAGCCAGGCTATCCCGCCGTGAAGTAGCTCGGACTCCCTTCATGGTGTCCGGAAGTTTGGCCGTCACTTTGAAGTTCGATCGAAAGATTCCACTAGTTGCTTCTTCTGGTGGTATACTCTTTGGCACAGAGGGAAGGTTCGACCATGCCATTAACTGTTCTGACGCCATGCGGACCGGGCATCTTGAGTTTTCGGTAGGTATAATGCGGCATTGCGTTGAATCAAGCAAATGCGGTTCGTCCGAGCAGTGCATGATAATTACTGCGAAAAGGGACGATGTCGAAGATTAACTCTTCGGTACGGTAGTTGTTTGGTGATCTGAAGACTACCTCTAGAGTGATGGAGCCTGTACAATGGGCCTCCACACCTGCTATGACTCCTTTAAAGGTTGTTTTAGTGGGCTTGATCATCAAATGATCAATGCCCATCTTGCGCACTGTGTCCTGATATAGCAGGTTTAGACTGCTGCCTCCGTCCATAAGGACTCATGTGAGGTGGAATCTGTTAGTTATTGGGTCAAGGACGAGCGCGGCTAAATTGCCCTGATTGGCCTTGGCCGGACGATCTGTACGACCGAAAGTGATCGACAATAGTACATATTGTCGGGCGACTGGCTCCGTTAAGTCGACATCCCTAAGCTTACGCGTCTATTCCAGTTTGGGAATGTGGATGGCATTTATCATGTTCACCATTTTCATTCGAGGGGGAAATTTCTTTTGCCCTCCTTTGTTTGGTGATCAGGGCTCCTTATCGTCGTCATCGCTTTGAGACCCTTTCTCTTTATTTTCGGCGCCTGGCCTACCGGCTTGCTTGAAGACCCAACATTCTCGGTTGGTATGATTAGCTGTCGTTCCTGGGGTGCCGTGAATTTGGCATGGACGATCGAGTATGCGGTCCAGACCGGACGGGCCCGAATTGTTCTTTTGGAATGGCTTTTTCTGCTAACTGGACTTAGAGCCACGGAATCCGGCATTGACTGTCGTGTCTTCGGTGTTATCACCAGTTTTGCGACGCTTGTGTTTGTTGCGTCGAGGTTTGCCATTGCTATCTCCGGCCTCTGATCTGCTAGGATTGCTTGCTGTGTTGTTGCCACGAGCCAACCAGCTATCCTCGCCCGCACAAAAGCAGGTCAAGAGTGTCGTGAGGGCTGCCATGGACTTCGGCTTTTCTTGACCGGGATGTCGGCCAGCCACTCGTCATGGATATTATGCTTAAAGGCCGCTAGGGCTTCGACATCTGGACAGTCAACAATTTGGTTCTTTTTGGTTAGGAACCGAGTCCAGAATTTCCTGGCTGAGTCTCCGGCCTGTTGGGTTATGTGACTGAAGTCATCAGCATCCGGCGGTCGCACGTAAGTGCCCTGGAAGTTGTCAAGGAATGCGTCTTCCAGATTCTCCCAACTGCCAATGGAGTTTGCCCGCAAGCTGTTCAGCCAATGCCGAGCCGGTCCCTTGAGTTTTAGTGGGAGGTACTTGATGGCGTGTAGATCATCGCCGCGGGCCATGTGAATGTGGAGAAGGAAATCTTCAATCCATACTGCGGGGTCTGTTGTACCATCATGTGATTCAATATTCACGGGTTTAAACCCTTCTAGGAATTCATGATCCATTACTTCGTCAGTGAAGCATAGGGGGTGTGCGGCGCCTCTATGCCGGGCTACATCACGACGGAGTTCAAATGAGTCTGGTCTGTTGTATTCAACCCGACCGGACTTGTTTTTATTGTATCCGGCGTGACGGTCATCATCACGCGCTGTTTCACGCCCCCGTGATTCGTAGATCGATCCTGACTGTCCTGCTTTGTTTTCCAATACGTCTTGCAGGTCCTGCGTGTAGCCCGGGCCTTAGTGTTTTTGTTTGATTGGCGGCGGGGTGCGGGCTGGTGTTCGGGCTGATACGCTGCTTTGTCTCGGCCACGAGGTGGCCGGTCAGCCGCATCATGCGCTGGTAGTGTAGGCTTTGATGCCTTCTCCTCGAGTTGAGGTAGCAACCTATTGTTTGGGTAAGTTTTATTTGGGCGCTCGAGCATATTCCTCGGCTGCCAGGACCTCAGTCCATCTATCTGTTAGGAGATCTTGCTTAGCTTGAAGCTGCTGTTGTTTTTTCTTTAGGCTTTTTGCAGTGGCTATAAGCCGGCGCTTGAAGCGCTCCTGCTCGACGGGATCCTCAGGCATGATAAATTCTTCATCGCCGAGGCTCACCTCTTATTTGGAGAGAGGCATATAATTGTCGTCCTCCGAGTCTCCATCTGTTGCCTGTTCATGAGGGCTAACTTGCCCATACTCCCATTCAGCCTGCTCGAAGTTTGGCTGGGCGGGATTGCTTTCGTCTTAGGCATCATCTGGAGTGCTATTGTCTCTTGTGCCGGTATCACTATTTTTGCTATGGCGGGGCTTAGAGCGGCGCCGATGACGTCGGTGCTTAGATTGCTTCTCAAGGGGATTATCCTGCGTTGCCTCATCGCCATCGCTTTCTTTGGGGGTGTCCACCATGTATATATCATATGATGAGGTGGCTATCCAGCGCCCTGTGGGCGGTGGTTCCTGTTCTTTTTCTGCATCGCCGTCCATACCGTCGATGTCTTCGGAGTCGAAGTCAAGCACATCGGTTAAGTCATCAACAGTGGCTATTAAGTGGGTGATGGGTGGGGAACGAATTTCTTCGTTGTCCGCTTCCCACTCTAGTCGGACATAGTTCGGCCAAGAGTCTCCTGATAGAGAGAGACCTCAAGGAATTTAGCACGTCGCCCAAGGGTTAGTGCCGAAGGATATCTGCAGAGGTGAACTCCATGATCGGTGCCCCATCAGAATTGATAGGCACCGGCGCACGTGGTTCGAAACCTATGGCCGGAGACGAGTTCGAGGGTCCGATGACACAGATGTCTTTGGAGGTGAAGTCAGTGTTCGGCTCTAATGCCGATGAGTGTGCGGCTTCCGTGGTGGGGTCCATCCACCCGTCCTCGGATGGCACGATCTGCTCTGGGTTAATGGCCGGTGCGGCTGCAGGCGTGATCTCCCGAACCCCATCCGATGGCAGATCTAAGACATGCTCGTCGTGACTGTTCGGCACACCTGACATGGGCTCTAATCTGTCAAAGATCAAGTCTCCACGGATGTCGGTAGTGTAGTTCAAGTTTCCAAACCTGACCTGACGGCCACAGGCATAGCTGTCGATCTGCTCCAGATGGCCAAGGGAGTTTGCCCGTAGTACGAAGCCGCCGAATACGAAGATCTGTCCGGGGAGGAAAACCTCACTCTGGACCACATTGTTGTTGATGATTGAAGGAGCCATCAAGCCTTATCACGATGACACAGTGGAACTCTCAATGAAAGCACCAATGCCAGTGTCAAAACCGGCAGATCTCGGGTAGGGGGTCCCGAACTGTGCGTCTAAGGCTAATGGTAACAGGAGGCTCGGGACACAATGTTTACCCCGGTTCAGGCCCTCTCAATGGAGGTAATACCCTACTTCCTGCTTGATTGATCTTGATGATATGAGTATTACAAGAGTTGATCTACCACGAGATCAAAGAGGCTAACCCCTAGAATCTAGCCTATGGTATGATTGTTGTTGTCCTACGGACTAAACCCTCCGGTTTATATAGACACCGAAGGGGGCTAGGGTTACACAGAGTCGGTTATAAAGAAGGAGATCTACATATCCAGATTGCCATGCTTGCCTTCCACGCAAAGGAGAGTCCCACCCGGACACGGGACGAAGTCTTCAATCTTGTATCTTCATAGTCCAACAGTCCGGCCAAAGTATATAGTCTGGCTGTCTGAGTACCCCCTAATCCAGGACTCCCTTAGCGATGCCAGGGGCGGAGCGGTGCGTGCGGTCGCGGGCAGAGGTTGTCACCGATGCTAGCAGCAGCGGGAGGAAAATGAGGCACGGGCGGGCACCACATGGAGCAGCAGCGATGCGGCCGGTCGGGCAACGGCGGGCGCGGGAAGGCCGAGCGGCGGCGATGCTGGGCGGCGGAGGTGGCTGCGGAAGAGCCGCGCGGTGGACGGCCAATGGGCTTGTGGCATCAGGGGTGACCGCGGGCGCAGAAGACGGACGATGCCGGTGGGCGTGGGCAGCGCGCGTGGCGATGGATGGTGCGAGGACCGCGGCGACGAGCGCGAGCAGGCGTACAGCCCGGGCAGGTGCGGTCGCGCGAGGGAGTGGGGAGGGAGCGAGGCTCACGGCGGGTCACAGGGTATGGGGCAACGGGGCGCGGGGAGGAGGTCGGAGATGACCACGCGATGGGGAGACAGTCTCGTGATGGCGTCCGGCGAGGTCCGACGGTGGGGCGGCGTCAGGCATCGAGCGAGGGCGAAGGGATCGGGCTCCTCCTGATCCAGAGCGAGGGGGGAAGTGGTGGTCGGGGAGATTAGGGTTTGGGTCCGGGGGAGGTGGAATATGGGGAGTGGGGTGGGCCTTGGCCTAGTTGGGCAGGCCAGCTGGGCCGAAGCCCAGTAGGAGGGGGGGTTCTCTTTTCCTTTTTTTGTTGGTTTTGTTTTGTCTTACGTTTTCTTATTTTTTCTGTTTTGGCTAATTGTTTGGGCACCAAATGAGTTTTGTAAAATATGAGAGCTGGCCCACAAATCAAAGCACAATATATCCTACCACCAAAAACTAGTCTGGGGTAAATATCATTTCATATTTCTTTTGTATTAATAAAAAGGCTATTAAATAATGTTTTCAGCCACTGTTTGAGGTTGTTTAAGTCACTTATCAAATTTCAATAATGTTGTTTACAATTTTTATCATAACCTCTGATTTATCTACTATTTATTGAACATTTTTGTTTTAATATTTGAAAACTTTTATTGTTTGCTTGATTTTGAATTTGGAATTATAATCGGTTTCGAACTAATGAGAGATTAGCAACAATAACCGAGGTGGCATGGCATCATTAATGTGGGATTACTATAGCTTAATTATCCGGGCGTCACAATTCTCCTCCACTACAAGAAATCTCGTCCCGAGATTTAAGAGGTGGAGCAAGGGGGAATGATTTGGTTACGAAATTCTAACGTGTCTTCTCGGTCTTGGTTACTCTTCTCGAAGAGGTTAATCCCTTTCATCGGTGTCTTCAATTCTCTATTTCAGGTCATCATGATGAAGCTGACATCCTTTTTTGGGAGGGGGGACTCCATCCTACTTACGAAAGAATAAGGGGGTATTCCGGAAGAATGGACCTCTGTAAGGTTGACTATCTGGTAAATAACATTGGGTAAGGTGGCGGAAGGTAACTCTCGAATTGAAACTTAAGAAGATATCAAGAGCAAAGTAAGAAGGTACAATGAGAAGTTTCGAGGGGGCATGCAATCATTTGATGCCTGAAACAGGGCGTGAAACAAGTTCAAAGCAACATGAATAAGTATTTTGTCTGATACCAGAATTGATGATATCTCGGAAGGTGGCTCGTGAATTACATATGAGGCCACACACGAGGAATAACTTTGGAAACAGGAGGGTGTATAGGAGAGTCAGGTTTCGATCATGTGGAACTGTGGGTTATGGGCACACCATGTGGGTTAAAAGCAGGAAGGTGCTAACATTTGCACGGTCAAGATAGCAAGGTATGTCAGAGGATAGCCTGTTAGTTCTGTTGGCAACAACGTTGGTACCTAGGGCGAGGGACGAAGAGAACCATTTTCCTGCTCTTTGAAACGAGGCATACCAATAGGCAAAGTTCTCGTCCATCGGTGGTTACCGAAATGTCATCAACGAATAGTAACACGGTCTTACTAACAAGGTTGTACACCAGGGTGTTTACAAAAGCAGCGAATCATTACTACTTAGATCATATAACCCACAAGAAAGGTTAAACAAGACAAAGGAAAGGAAAATGTGTTTAAACACATATTTCAGGGGTATATCCTTCCCAAGGACAAGCAGAGCATGATATTCATGACATGATAAGGTAGAAAATCATTTAGGTAAGGGGAGAGAAATTTCATGACATTACCCAAACAACAGGGTTTGAATAATTGATAAAGAAAAATTAGCATTGTGCTTCAAATGTTCTTGTTGAAAATAGGAGTACCATGGACATGCTTCGAGATAGCATTGACATGGTCTTCAAGCAAATGTCAGACTTTGGATACACAAAGGATCCATCAGGAACAACTTATAGAGTAAGTCTTACAATTTCCTCACGGAAGAATGGCTAACCTTGATAAGAGGATACATATACTGTAACAATAGGTCCTCTGCCCAGGGTTGCTAAGCAAATACAACCACCTTACCGGGTTATTTAGAGATCAATGTTATTACTCTTGGAAATATGTCCCAACCATCATATCCGACCGAGATTCAGATCTGACTAGGGTCAAAATACCTCAGACTCGGTATGTCTGAGAAGAAAAGGTGCAACACAAACCAGATGACATTGTGAGATTCTCGGAAATGACCTATGGAAGCGAGTTCTGAAACAAGAGTTCATCATTAAACCAAGGATAGGATGAAGGGGGTGGTTGATGGACTCAACAACAATTCCTCAAGATTTCCAAAGAGATGGATTTCCACAATTATGTGAACAAGGAGATAACATTTGTCAGATCAAATGATATAATGATGTATGCTCAAGGAGAACATCCACAAGTAAACATTGGTTGAAAGGTGCACCCAGAAATCTGGACTAGGTAGCACGATCATTGTTCAAATGATGATCGAATAAGCAATATACTTAGAATGAAGCTATCGACCATTATCATCAAAGCAATAGGGTTGCTAGAAGTTTTGAATTTACGCATCACAGACCATTTGTCTATATTCCGGTTAGAAGCAACACGGCGACCAAGAAAAGAATGGTGATGGTAACAGGTATCACCTGTATCAAGAATTCTTAAGGGGTGCTGAAAATTCTCGCGACATTCTTGACATAAAAGACGGTGATAACCAAAGGTAGAACATAATAAAAACTAGATAGCAAGTTGCATCCATAACATGGGCAGGTTTGTGATGAAAGGAAGGTAAGGATGTTGCCGATGGTAACTAAAATTACCAAGGGATGAGGATGGCACTTATCATCATGAGTTCGTTTGATATCCTGGAAGGAGTCAAAATGTTGATGATGATCACGACAAATTTTGTCAAGAGGATCCACGAAGAAGAAATCAAACAGTGACTGCATCAAACAATAGGACTGATGAAGCGCAAGATTGGAATCAAGCTTGCTGTTCGAGGCATAATGATATGGTGACAAAGATCGGCGTAGGCTTATCTCATCATCGAAGATTGTGCTCCGGGAAGAAGGACCAGATAGCACAATTAAAATTTAGCACGATAATGATATAGCCGATCAGGCTAGGAATGACTTGAAGGATTTTTAACTCATAAGCAACAAAAAATTACTTAGAGTTATTGAATCAGAGTGTGAAATCGATTAACATATTAGTTTTCTCGATTGACAAACAACCCAGAACCCATGAAGTGACAATGATAGGGAAAGGTAGTACTTCATCAGAAGTTCATAAGATGTAGTTCAATGGCATGATATCCTCGGGATACTAGATGTAATACTCGATGATAGAACAAAGTAGAGGTTGGACTAGGGTATTGCTTTGCAGAAGATAAGTGCTTAAACTTGCACGAGAAATTGTATTTAAAGTAGAATATGGTCGGAACCACCATTGCAAATGACCATATCCTAGATATAAGATGAAATTATATCAAGGGGATAATTATTGTTACGAGAAGCTTACATGTCAAGATCTACATCGTGTCCATGGGCATGAACACAAAGTTCAAGGTCGACTCCCACTTCTTCGATGTATAACCTTCCATTCACCTCTCGCTTTCGAAGAAGTTGCAGTGTTGAAATTTTACCTGACGAAAAGCCAGTAGAGTATAACTCGCATAACTTACGAGCTTACTCATATTGGGGAAGGCATAGGTTCAACCCATCAGGGGATCTTAGGAACATATACCACACACTTTTTAGGAGTAATTAACCCAAGCTCGAAAGTAGAGCATGGTTGTCAAAGCAGAGGATACATTTTACCAAAGGCATTTTGTATCAGGGAAAGAACTTCTCGAGGTTTTTGTATATAAAGGACATTGTCGGATGATAATTCAACAAAGGATCAAACGGTCCATAATGGAGCTGATGTGAGCATCGGCACACAACCAGAGGAAGAAAAAATGCAAAGGCATTGGATCATAGAAACAACTAACTAATTCAAAGCACAAATGCAAAGGGGCTAGGATTTGCAATCCATGGGATTAGAAGCAAACGCTCTAATTAAGGGTGTATAAGTTTAGTAGGCTTAGGGGTAAAATTGATGGCAATTTGATTGGTCGAGATACAGCTCATCTTTAAAATGACGTCTGAGCCGGAAGGATGAATTCTAGGACCCGATTGAGGATTGCGAGCATTCACAACATATAGAATCAGCAGACTCAAAATGATGATGGCAGAGGATGCCAATAAGATTACCAGACTTATGGGATTAATCATAATAATAGCAAGCAAGAATTTAAAGAAAATTAGGATGTTGAGGATTTTCAAAAGAATGAATGGTATTTTGAAAACTTTTGTGAAATACCTTAATCAACTGGGGGTGAGCGGATACTCGATAGGTGCAAGAATTTATCTGTAGGGGTATTCAGGTGGCTTAGAACTGCAAGGCAGTAGGTGAGGGAGTCCTAGATTAGGGGGTATCCGGACAGCCAGACTATATACATCGTCCGGACTATCAAAGCGTGAAGATACAAGACTCAAGACTTCAGCCCGTGTCTAGATGGGACTCTCGTTTGCGTGGAAGACAAGCTTGGCGATCCGGATATTGTATTTCCTTCCTTGTAACCGACTCCATGTAAACCCTAGCCCTCTCCGGTGTCTATATAAACCGGAGAGGATGGTCCTTAGAAGGCCGATCACAGTTACAATCATACCATCATAGGCTAGCTCTTAGGGTTTAGCCTCTACGATCTCGTGGTAGATCTACTCTTGTACTACTCATATCTTCAATATTAATCAAGCAGGAAGTAGGGTTCTACCTCCATCGAGAGGGCCCAAACCTGGGTAAACATTGTGTCCCTTGGTTCCTGTTACCATCAGCCTAAGACGCACAGATCAGGACCCCCTACCCGAGATCCGCCGGTTTTCACACTGACATTAGTGCTTTCATTGAGAGTTCCTCTGTGCCGTCGCTTCAAGGCTTGATGGCGTCTTCAATCGTCAACGACATGGTCCAGGGTGAGACTTTTCTCCCCGGACAGATCTTTGTGTTCGGCGGCTTCGCACTGCGGGCCAATTCGCTTGGCCATCTGGAGTAGATCGATAGCTACGCCCCTGGCCACCAGATCAGGTTCAGAAACTTGAACTACACGGCGGCTGTTCGTGGAGATTTGATCTTCGACGAATTCGGCCCTGCGCCGGGAGCGTCGGACAGTCACGGCGAGCACGGCCTAGACCTGCTGTCGCACAATGCTTAGGACATCATCCCTACAGCAGCCCTGGATCTAAATCCGGAGCAGATTGCGTTGCCCAAGGACGGAGGGTTGGACCTTGCCCCGCAGGCCGCACCCACATCGGCGGTGGAGCTGAACACGGGTCTCATCTCTGTGGAGGCCTGTAACCCCGGACCCCCGGACTCGTATCCGGCTGTTGGATCCGGTCTGCATACCCTCGAGCCAGCGGATCTAGGTTTGGCTCCGGTAACGGAATTTACCGCTGCGGACATCTTTCAGCACTCGCCATTTGGCGACATGCTGCACTCATTGAAGTCACTCTCTTTGTCAGGAGGCTCTGGGCCGAACTATGTTCGGCTTGAGTGGGAAGCAGGCGACGAAGAAATATGCTGCCCACCCACCACCCACTTTGTTGCTACGATCGATGATTTAACCGACGTGCTTGACTTCGACTCCGAGAACATCGCCGGTATGGACGACGATGCCAGAGAAGCTCCAGAACCTCTAGGGCGCAAGACTACTACCTTGTCACACGATATATACATGATGGATACACCCAAGAAGGACGATAGCGATAATCCGGAAGATAAAACACCCGGACAAAAGCCAAAACGGCAGTGCAAATGCCGCTCAAAGTCCAGCAACAGTAAAAATAGCAATAAGAGCGCAAAAAGGATTGACATACCAGTAAGTCCCGAAGGTAGTAACAACCACATGGACCCAGCGATGGAGCAGGACGATCTAGGTCACGCCAAACTGAGTTCGGAGCAAACACCCGATCAAAATGATCAGGAGGGGCGAGCTCATGATACCGCCCCATAACAAGAACACAGTCCGGGTGACGACACATTCATCATTCCGGATGAACAAGTGGAATGAGACAACCTCCACCGAAAGCTTATGCCACAGCAAGAAGTCTAAAGAAGCAGAAGCAACAGCTCAAAGCCGCACAGGAAAAGCTTAGCCGTAGATGGAATAAAGTGCTAGACACTGAAGAAAGATATGGCGACGATCGCCATACCAAAAGCTATCCAAAGCGCAAGGTACTGCTAGAATTGGACGATGAGGCCGTTCCACCAAAGAATAATACAACCAGGAGACCAGACGTACCGCTCCACAACCGCAACAGAATGGCTACTGACGCCGCTCACGATCTACGTGAGAAGCTGGATAAGAAGGCCGGTGCAGCCAGGTCCATCTACGGATCTAAAGGACACACCCCGGCGAGGGACTATGGTCACCCAAACGCTAATACAAGCTAAATACCAGTTCAGAATAAACTCCGGACACAACAACAGCCGATTACATGCCACAGTGCGTCCAGATATAGAGGGGCTGCTCACCCCCTGTGCTTCACCGAAGAAGTACTGGACCATGAATTCCCACAAGGTTTCAAACCTGTGAACATAGAGGCATATGACGGAACGACAGACCCAGGGGTCTGGATCGAGGATTTTATCCTGCATATTCACATGGCTCGTGGGGATGACCTCCACGCCATCAAATACCTTCCCCTCAAGCTGAAGGGACCAGCTCGACACTGGTTGAAAAGCCTCCCCGAAAACTCAATTGGGAGTTGGGAGGAACTAGAAGACGCTTTTAGGACCAATTTTCAAGGGACTTATGTCCGGTCTCCGGATGCAGACGATCTAAGTCACATAATCCAACAGCCCGGAGAGTCCTCCAGCAAGCTTTGGAACAGATTCCTCACTAAGAAGAATCAAATTGTCGATTGTCCGGACGCCGAAGCCTTAGCAGCATTCAAACACAGCATCCGTGACGAATGGCTCGCCAGACACCTCGGCCAAGAAAAGCCAAGGACAATGGCAGCCTTGACAAGCCTTATGACCCGCTTTTGCGCGGTTGAAGATAGCTGGCTAGCCCGTAAAGGCACCAGCGACCCCAACACATCTGAAGTAAGTGATGGCAATGGGAAGCCATAGTGTAATAAAAACAAATGCCAAAACAAGGAAGAGAGTCCGGATAACACGACGGTCAACACCGAATTCAGGGGCTCTAGACCTGATCATCAAAAGAAGCCATTTAAAGGCAGTAAAGAGGGACCGTCCGGTCTGAACGGAGTTCTGGACAGACTATGCCAAATTCACGGTACCTCGGAGAAACCTGCAAAACACACCCATAGGGAGTGCTGGGTCTTCAAGCAGGCCGGCAAATTAAAAGGGAGGGAAACACCAAGTAAAGACGAGGACGAGCCTCGCCAGCCGAACACTGGGGGACAGAAAAAATTCCTGCCAGAAGTTAAAACCGTAAACATGATCCACGCGACTTACACATCCACGAGAAGGCATGAACGCGCGCTCAGAGACGCGCACGATGTAGAGCCCATCGTACCCACATCTAACTACTAGATGTCTCGTCCGATCACTTTTGATCACAAGGAAAGCTGAACTAGTATTCGGCGCGGAGGATCACAGGCCCTGGTGCTTGGCCCAATAATAGACGGATAACGTCTCACCCGTGTCCTCATGGACGGCGGTAGTAGTCTCAATTTAATATACGAGGACACTTCCCGCAGAATGGGGATACACCCATCCAGAATTAGCCAAAGCAACACCACCTTTGAAGGGGTGATACCAGGCATTGAAGCCCACGGCAGGGGCTCCGTCGTGCTGGAAGTAACATTCGGCTCCCCAGGCAACTCCAGAAGCGAAGAACTACTCTTCACCATCGCCCCCTTCCAAAGCGGCTATCACGCCTTGCTTGGAAGAACGGCCTTCGCCCGCTTCAACGCATTGCCGCATTATGGCCACCTTACACTCAAGATGCCCGGTCCACATGGCGTCATCACCGTTAGCGGAATCACAGAGCGCCCTTCACGCGCATAGGAACACGCGACGGCCCTGGTGGCCGGACTATAAGCGGCCTCTAAAACCAGAAAACATGACTGGTCATTAAGACCACAGACACGGTTAGACGAGTCCGGTAGCCCGGATAAACTTCAACCGGGCACCATATATGTAATCCCGTAGCGGAAACCAGGGGCTATAAATATTTAATACAGCCCCACACTTGGCTCAACCTTATTGGCAGGCCATCATCTTACACTTTTACTATCAATCACATACTTACGTTGTACTCTCCTAGGAGTTTTCCTTTTTTTTCCACAGGCAACGCTTGCGTGATACCCTTCCAGGATACGACATAACAGAGACAAAGGCACAAACATGCAGCACGGCCCCGTTCAACAGGTTTCTTTTTAGATTAAGCCCTTGTGTAAACCTTTTCTATTGCCTCTTGTTGCTCAAACCATCCCATGGGTTCTATACCCATAGAGGATACTGTTGTTATTGGCATTTTGCCATGACAGATTACCGCACATACCTAGAAACATAGGGTTCATATTTAATTGGCATTCTTGAGCCCATCTATTGTTATAAAGTCCGAACACCTTTGGGAGTGTTCGGCGTCACGAGTTTGGCCTTATATGCATCAGCTCCGAATCATGTCTTGGGTCAAATGTTGGGTTTGCCCGGCTCCTGGGTTTGCCGCCTTACGTTCCATATTATCGGCTAAGGCAGGCCAAAGGAGAACTACTGCAATTGTGCCTTGGTTATTCCGGATGAGCACCTTAGTAGAGAAAGCCAAAAACTGATCGTCATGATACAGCGAGAGACTGTTCAACCACTCGAAAACTCGCCGGAATCTCTAGGATTCCTCCGCATTAATGAAGGGCTGTTTTCTGGCCATGTACACACGCGCCCATATTCGGTTGCACGCGAAGGTACCAGGGGCTACATAGTAGCCCCACCATTATATTTCCATGGCTTAGCGAAAGTGTTACAGCTATATAGTCCGGTTGCCTTGTTCGACGTGCGATCACCTCCTTAATGGACCAAGACGTTGGGTCACGTGTGATTAAGCATATTCTTCGCGAACACCCCTGCATTGTATGTGTGGGGGCTGAAGCCAACGATTGCTATCTTTCGGACTTCTTATACATATAAGAATGGCCATACAGGGGACGCAATTATATTTTCAGGCAAAAAGTATAAATATAGCCTTGTATTCAAAATAAACATTGTTTTTTACAATGATTCGACTTAACACTCAAACAAGACATTCTTCGAGCACTGCGCCTTTATTAGGCGGGCACCTTTTGTGACTTGCGCCAAGTAGTGCTCGGCCGGATATTGGCCTCCCCCCGGATCCTGGGTCGCTATTACAGTGGCCTCCATAACCGTCCAATAGGCTTTAAGGTGGGCTAGAGCCATCCGCGCACCCTCTATGCATGCCGACCTCCTCATGGCGTCAATCTGAGACACAGCTCCAAGGAATTGTTGCACCAAACCAAAATAGCTATCCGGCTGAGGCCCCTTCGGCCAAAGATGGTCTATTACAGACCGCATTGCAAGCCCAGACAGCCTATGGAGCTCCGCCATAGCAGCCACCTTCTCATTCAGCAGCAGCGGGCGAGTGGGATCATTGAACTGCGACCAGAAAAGATTCTCCACTTCTTCATCGCCTTGACCCTCGAAGAACTTAACAGCGTCAGCTGTACTATTCACCAAGTCCGCATATGCGTCTGCAGGACTCAAGCGCCCAGCTAGGGGATCATACTTTGGATCCAAGAACTTCGTCCGCGGTAAGTATGAGCCCCCAGCCACGATTTTGTCGGCCTGTTGGAGCTCCTCCCGCATACTGCGGATCTCGGTCCGCATCTCCTTGGCGAAGTGCCTTGTCCAGCTCGGCCGAACTAGCCTTATTCTCTTTTTCGAGGAGTGTGTACCGGTCGGCTGCAATTTTTTAACTCCCCAACCATTTCGGCTATCTTTTCCTCGCTTCGGCGATGAGCAGCCTGTTCGGCTCTCAATTCTTCGGCCGCCTTTATGGCAGCCGCATTGCTAGCCCGAGCTTGTTCCTTGGCTTGAGCAAGTTCCGCCCTCAGGGCCTCCACGGCAACAGCACCATCTAGAGTGCAAACACATTGCATTAATATTATGCCCCTCTTGCATTTTCCTATACATCATAATAAGGGAATCCGAGCACATACCCTGTGACTCCTCCAGCCGTTTATTCACCAGCGTGATATCGGCATCAATGGATTCGATCTGCCTCCTTAGTTCGGCAACTTCAGCTGACTGGTTGGCTGCCGGATCCTTGTATACCTGCACACATGTACGGCGTAGCCATTAGTATATGATCCCCCGTTTGCCGCCTATGGCGGGCAACCAGAGTCTTAGGGGCTACTATCTATAGGGAGCACACCTAGCGCGCGCTTCATAACCAAAAGATTGTGCATTTTTCACTACATACCTCAAAGCCTTTGAGCAGGCTTGTAAATGCCTCATTCAAACCGCTTGTGGCGGATGAAATCTTTGTGAGCACCGTGCTCATTAAAGAGCGGTGCTCCTCCGAGAGCACGGCTCGCTCTAGAAGGCCCGTCAGTACGTCCGACCAGACACTGAACTGTGCCGGACCCTTCTCATCGCCCCCCGTGGGAGCCAAATGCTCCGGGCTCAGGGTGACTGACATGTTCACTGCCGGCTTCGGCAGATCCGGACTCCTCCGTGACGACACCTCCGTGTCGCCCGCTTCATGAGGCGGAGAGGTGGGTGGAGTCTCACTCTCTATCATCTCCGAATGAAGATCCCCCAAAGACGAACTCTGTTGAGAAGAGATGCTCGCCGGACTACAAAAGACGAAGTTCTGGTTAGGCATCTCGGAGTAACATCACACCTTCGAATGAATGAATAACTTATGGCTCGGTGGAGGGCTGGCCCGTTGGTGGACATGACGCGGTAAGGGTGCCCGTAGCGGCAGAACCCCCTGGTGATGTTTTCTTTCCTTGCTTGGGCGTCTTCGCCTCCAAATATTCGGAGGTGGCCCTCTTCTTCCCGCGTGGGGAGGAGGCTTTGACCTCCCCTTCCCAGCTATCCTCCATAGGATGGGTAGCGATTTCCCCAGCCTGGATGCGTAGCGCGTGAAGTTCGGCTTCATTGCCCTTTCCTTCGCCTTTCCCTGAAGGGATTTTGCTGAGCGCCCGGCCCAGCATCTTTGCAATGGTCGGACCAGGCGAGCCTTCAGGAAGTGGCATCGGACACCTGATTCTCTCCGCCTTGTTGAGCCATTCCTGGCCACGGAAGGATTTTTAGAATAATAGTTATGATAAATATAAATGAAGTGTCCGGCTTTAGGGTTACTTACTTGGTCATCTAGGCGATTGCAGCTTAGGCCCGCATCCTCGGTGGTGTCCGGACACTTTACTTGAGGTCGGAAGAATAATTTACACATTCCTTCGAGCTTCAGGCCGAAGAAGTGCTTAATAGTCCGCGTACCCTCCGGATTAAACTCCCACATCCGGAGAGGCCGACGTTTGCACGGCAATGTCCGCCGGATTAGCATCACTTGCATTATGCTGACAAGATTTATGTCCCTCTCAACAAGCTCCCGGATACGATTCTGCAGTTCTGGTACATCGCCAGTGGGCCCATAATTCCGTCCTACGTCGGTCCAAGACGCAAACTGTGACGGACGGCCTGAGCGGAACTTGGGGGCAGCTACCCACTTTGTGCCTCTGGGAGCTGTGACATAAAACCACCTCCGTTGCCATACATCGGATACTTCTGGAAAAGAACCCTCTGGCCATGGGGCATCAGCGTTCTTGCTTATTATGGCACCTCCGCACTCCGCATGTCGCCCCTCGGTCATCTTCGGCTTTACATTGAAGGTTTTGAGCCATAAGCCGAAGTGTGGGTTGACATGGAGAAAAGCCTCGCATACAATAATGAACGACGAGATATGGAGGACGGCGTCTGGAGCCAGATCACGGAAATCCAAGCCGTAGTAGAACATCAGCCCCCTCACAAAGGGGTCGATGGTGAGGCCTAGGCCTCGAAGGAAGTGAGGGACAAACACGACGCTCTCGTTGGGCTCCGGCGTGGGGATAACTTGCCCCGGAGCAGGAAGCCTATGCTGGATATCGGCGGTCAGGTACCCGACCTCCCTAAGCTTCGCAATGTCCTCCTCTTGAATTGAGGAGGCCACCCACCGGCCTGTTGCGTCGGATCCGGACATACTGGGGGATCTGGGGTGTTGGATCTTAGGTTTTGAGTGCTGGAGCTCGAGGTGCGAGAAGGGGCAGGAGAAGTGGAGAAGAGGTGTAGGCCTTGACCCCTTTATAAAAGGGATTAATACCAAGAGTCCTCAGCGTGACCACTTGAGACTTATCTAAAATACATGGAATCATTCCAACGGTCTCCGTGGGGTCACATATGCCCACATTAATGAAGATCCCGTATTAAGAGGAACACGATCTCTGCTTTGGCAGGACGTGCCAATAAAACCGCCTCGCAACGCGAGTCGAGGTGGAGCAGGAGACGTCGGTCCATGTTGGACCAGGCCACGATGCAAGGGCACGCCGTATAAAAATTGCTAGTAGAACGGATTTATGCTATGTTCCCTACTATGGTGTGTGAGAACATCTTGCAGATCCGGACACGGTCTACGTGTTCGACAATAACCTTGGAGTATTCAGATGGAGGAACCCGCTTTGCAATGCCGAAGACAAGACTGTGCGCCGGACTCATTGTCATTGAAGCCTGGTTCAGGGGCTACTGAGGGAGTCCTGGATTAGGGGCTATCCGGACAACCGGACTATATACATTGTCCGGACTATCAAAGCGTGAAGATACAAGACTCAAGACTTCGGCCCGTGTATGGGACTCTCCTTTGCGTGGAAGAAAAGCTTGGCGATCCAGATATTGTATTTCCTTCCTTGTAACAGACTCCATGTAAACCCTAGCCCTCTCCGATGTCTATATAAACCGTAGAGGATGGTCCTTAGAAGGCCGATCACAATTACAATCATACCATCATAGGCTAGCTCTTAGGGTTTAGCCTCTACGATCTCGTGGTAGATCTACTCTTGTACTACTCATATCTTCAATATTAATCAAGCAGGAATTAGGGTTTTACCTCCATCGAGAGGGCCCGAACCTGGGTAAACATTGTGTCCCTTGCTTCCTATTACCATCAGCCTAAGACGCACAGATCGGGACCCCTACCCAAGATCCGCCGGTTTTGACACCGATAGTAGGCACAGAGTTTTCTCGGAGGAATAGAGAGAATTCCGGGGTATCTCGTAATAACAGGATCAATGGGATTGAAAGTAAGAATGGTAGGTGTATACACTTATCCATAAGCATATAACAGTGCTAGGGAGTTTGTAAGGGCGGTGGGCACAAGTGTCTCGGGAGAACATTATAGAGTATCTTCGAAATCTTCTGGTGCACTAAGCAATCATGTGGAGCGAGGGCTCTCCGGGAGGAAGTAGTTACGAGAACCTAGAGTCGGTGTTAGTAAAATCATTTAACCCAAATAGAGGAGAGATCAGAGTCCCAGAGTAAAGGTCGAGGAGTAAAATATCCTAATACCACCCAAATGGTGACGTGGGCCCATAAGACACACAGCCATGTTAGTAAAAGTTTTGTAGTGGCTAGACTCGACTTCGGCCAAGGAGTATGGAAGGGGGATTCCTACAGTCAGTCGGCTCTGATACCAACTTATGACGCCCCCGATTTAATCGTACACTAATCATGCATGCAAATGTGTATGATCAAGATCAGGGACTCACGGGAAGATATCACAACACAACGCTAAGAATAAAATAAGTCATACAAGTATCATATTACAAACCAGGGGCGTTGAGGGTCGAATACAAGTGCTCAAACATAAACGAGTCAGTGGAAGCAACAATATCTGAGTACAGACATAAGTTAAACAAGTTGCCATAAGATGGCTAGCACAAACTGGGATACATATCAAAAGAGGCGCAAGCCTCCTGTGTGGGATCCTCCTAAACTACTCCTAGTCATCGTCAGCGTCCTGCACATAGTAGTAGGCACCTCCAGGGTAGTAGGAGTCGTCGTCGACGGTGGCATCTGGCTCTTGGTCTCCAACATCTGGTTGCAACGTCCGGGAAGAAGAGGAAATGGGGGAAAAGAGGGAGCAAAGCAACCGTGAGTACTCATCCAAAGTACTCGCAAGCAAGGATCTACACTACATATGCATGGGTATATGTGTAAAGAGGCAATATCGATGGACTGAACTGCAGAATGCCAGAATAAGAGGGGGATAGCTAGTCCCATCGAAGACTACGCTTCTTGCAGCCTCCGTCTTGTAGCATGTAGAAGAGAGTAGATTGAAGTCCTCCAAGTAGCATCGCATAGCATAATCCTACCCGGCGATCCTCCCATCATCGCCCTATGGGAAAGCGATCACCGGATTTCTCTAGAACTTGTGTGGTTGTGTTCTATTAAGTATCCGGATCTTGTTGTCATAAGGTCAAGGTACAACTCCAGGTCGTCCTTTTACCGCGGGACACGGCTATTCGAATAGATAATCATCCCAGGAGGGGTGCACCACATAACCCAACACGCTCGATCCCTCTGGCCGGACACACTTTCCTGGGTCATGCCCGGCCCCGGAAGATCAACACATCGCAGCCCCACCTAGGCACAACAGAGAGGTCAGCACGCCGGTCTAAATCATATGCGCGCAGGGGTCTGGGCCCATCGCCCATTGCACACCTGCACGTTGCGAATGCGGCCGGTGAGCAGACCTAGCCTCCCTTACACAAGGGCAGGCGTTCCAGTCCAACCCGGCGCACGCCACTCAGTCGCTGATGTCAAGAAGTCTTCGGCTGATACCACGACGTTGAGTGCCCATAACTGTTCCCGCGTAGTTGGTTAGTGCATATAGGCCAGTGGCCAGACTCAGATCAAATACCAAGGTCTCGTTAAGCATGTTATTATGAAGTAACTGCGAACGCCGACCAGGGCCAGTGTAACGCCCCAGATATACTTTCCATATTTGTATCCAACTCTTGCCGTCTCCGGCGCTAAGTTATATTTATTTCTCGGGTTCGGGTCTTTGTCTCCGTGTGTTGTTTTTCTTTTTTGTGCATCTCTTATCATGTCATCACGTGCATTGCATTTGCATACATGTTCATCTCATGCATTCGAGCATTTTCCCCGTTGTCCGTTTTGCATTCCGGCGCTTCGTTCTCCTCCGGTGGCCTTTTCTAGCTTTCTTTCATGTGTGGGGATCAAACATTTCCGGATTGTACCGAGACTTGCCATGCGGCCTTGGTTTACTACCGGTAGACCGCCTGTCAAGTTTCGTATCATTTGGACTTCGTTTGATACTCCAACGGTTAACCGAGGGACCGAAAAGGCCTCGTGTGTGTTGCAGCCCAACACCCCTCCAAATTTGGCCCAAAACCCACCAAACTCTGCTCCATGTCCTAGAGCGTTCGATCACGATCGCGTGGGCGAAAACCGCACCTCATTTGGACTCTCCTAGCTCCCTCTATGCCTATATATACACCCCTCCTTTCGGATCTCTTCTTCCTCCCCGTCCTCCTCCTAAAAAAAACAGATCTCCCCGCGCCGACGGACGTGTCCAGCCCGCGCCGGACAGTGTCC
>NC_041387.1:497726153-497737623 GCF_002162155.2 Triticum dicoccoides
GTCTCCGGCGCCCGGCGCCGCCGTGGGCCGCTGCCCCGCCACCGCTCGCCGCCCCTCCGCCGGCCTCCTTGCCGCCCGCGGCCGCCACCACCGACGCCCGGCCGGCGCCGCGCCCCTCCGCCGCCTCCTTGCCGCCTCCTCGTCGCCGGCAGCCGCCACGGCCACGGCCCCCTCGCCGGCGAGCTACAGGAGCTCCCGCGTGAACAGTACTCCGGCGCCGCCTCGGGATCCGTGCGCTGGATCTAGATCTGGGGTTGACCCCCTCTCCCCTGAAACCCTAACTCCCAGATTTTTTATGCATTCTTTGACTGCTCGTATCTCCGCAACCGTAGCTCCGTTTTGGGCATATAATATATCAAAATCTTCGCCTCGACATGTACATCATATCATTCCATTGCATCATTTGCATTTGAGGTCATCTTGTTGGCCAGAATGCTGTTAGAAGGAGGCTTCGTGGGTTAAATTGCAGATCCGTTAGTTCATCATGCACTTTTGTCATTTTTGCCATGTTTAATTCGTGCATGATATGCCTGTGCCCCTTTGGGATGAATTGTTAAGCATTTTGTCTTCTTTCCAGAGGTGCCACCCATGCATTTTTAGGATGTGTGTGGTGTCTTGTGCAAGCTTGCAAAGAGACGTACCTGAGATTGCTGATTTCAGGGACTTAGTGATTTTCACTAAGTCTGAGATATTTTAGTTCATGATGCTACATGTCCAGCTTGTTTCCTAGTGATCTGTGCCTCTTTTGAGGATGATCAGTAGGGGAGTTTTGATATTTATGTTATGCTCTATCCATCCATGTCTTTGTATGCATATGTGGAGTGCTCTAGGTTGACTCAATCGAGCTCAACTTTTGCTTCGTTGTTAATCTGGGAAGATCGTCAACTTGTTTGCGATTTTGCCGATGCTATTGTTAGTGATCTGTGCATGCTATGCCATTGTTCTTGCCATGTCTAGCTTGTATTTTGTGTCTTCTTAATGGATGTATGCTTGCCTTGCCATGACTTGCACCGTGGTGAGTGCATCGAGCTCGTTTACATGCCTTCCTGAGTTATATTTCAGCATGTCTCAGTTTTCACTAAGTCTGAAAACTGATTGTGTTTTAGCTATGTTCGTGTGCCCGTTAATATATTTTGTGATCCCTTTTGGCCCCAGGTCACTTTGGGTGTTTTGTTAAGCTGGTTGAGTAGCTCCATGCCATGTTCTTACTTGTCATGTTCAGGTCATGTATCATGTTGTTTTGCTGCTCCGAAGAGAGCATCGTGGTCTGAAATTTCAGGCTAGTGTTAATTTCACTAAGTCTGGAATCTGTTTTGCATATTCATTTTTGCCATGCTTGTTTGAACCTCTTAATAGATGAATTTGCCTATGGCTCAGTGCTAGTGTTTTGTTAACCATCTTGTGTACATCACTGCCATGTATTTTGTTTTCATGTTTGGTGGCTGTAGCATGTTCATTTCGTTGCATATAGGAGCCTACTTGCTGTATATCGCAGATCGGTTCGTTTCGTAAAACGCTCGCCATTTCCAAACCGTAGCTCCGATTCCTATGATCTTTATATCGTTTTCAGGTGATTTCTTCCCCTCTATCCAGTGGCCCACTTGGTCATCCAAGTTGATGCCAGATTCATGCATTTTCTGTAACGTCTTGCATTTTGCATCCCGCATCGCATATCATCTTTGCATATTATTTGTTGCCCTTGCACGTGGTTGATTGTATCCTTGTTGCTTGTTTGTGTTGTTGGGTAGAGCCGGGAGACGAGTTCGCTACCGAGGAGCCCGTTGAGTTTGCTTGTGAGGATCCAGTCAACTCTGACAACTGTGCAGGCAAGATGATCATACCCTCGAAATCACTACTATCTTTGCTATGCTAGTTTGCTCGCTCTTTTGCTTTGCCACTGCTATGATGCCTACCACTTGCTTGTCAGCCTCCCAATTGCATGATTGAACCTCTAACCCACCATTGTCCTAGCAAACCGTTGATTGGCTATGTTACCGCTTTGCTCAGCCCTTCTTATAGCGTTGTTAGTTGCAGGTGAAGATTGGAGCCGTTCCTTGTTGGAACATTTATTTACTTCTTGGGATATCATTATATTGCCATGTTATCTTAATGCATCTATATACTTGGTAAAGGGTGGAAGGCTCGGCCTCTCGCCTAGTGTTTTGTTCCACTCTTGCCGCCCTAGTTTCCGTCATATCGGTGTTATGTTCCCGGATTGTTGCGTCCCTTACGCGGTTGGGCTATAATGGGAACCCCTTGATAGTTCGCCTTGATTAAAGCTTTTCCAGCAATGCCCAACATTGGTTTTACCATTTGCCACCTAGCCTCTTTTCCCCTTGGGTTTCCGGAGCCCGAGGGTCATCTTATTTTAACCCCCCCCCCGGGCCAGTGCTCCTCTGAGTGTTGGTCCGAACCAGGCAGCCTGCGGGGCCACCTCGGGTCCCGCATGTCATACTCTGCTAATCTAATCAGGACTCATTAAGTTAATTAATTCTTTAATTAATTAATTAATATTTTAGTTTTTTTAATTATTTTTAATTATTATTTATTTATTTCCTGTTTTTTCATTCTGGGCATGGGCTCCGTTTGTCATAGGCCTGGGGGCCATAGCGGGCATGGGCGCTAACGGGTGCGGGCAAAGGGAGTGCCTGCACACCAGGCCACCAGGTGAGGGGAGCATCGGCCACGACAGGCTGGAGCAAGGCAGCGCGGCAACAGGCGCCGGCGGCAGGAGGGAGGCACGGCGAGCGGCTGCCGGTGGTGAGCGCGGGGAGGGGAGGTTGAAGGAGGAGGCCATGGCAGAGCTAGGCGGAGGGCGAGCAACGCGCGGTGGTGCCGGAGCACGACCAGGGGCGTGAGCGGGGCACACGACCCATGCGCGGTGCGGGGACGAGGCTGCAGCGTGGCACGCGCGAGGGAACGACAAGAGGTGGTGGTGGTAGGGGGAGGCGCTCGGTGGCGAGGCCAGGGGCAGAGCGGTGCGTGCGGTCGCGGGCAGAGGTTGTCGCCGATGCTAGCAGCAGCGGAGGCAAACGAGGAAACGGGCGGGCAGCGCGTGGAGCAGCGGCGGTGCGGCCGGTCGGGCAACGGCGGGCGCGGGAAGGCCGAGCGGCGGCGATGCTGGGCGGGGGAGGTGGCTGCGGCAGAGCTGCACGATGGATGACCAACGGACGCGCGGTGTCAGGGGTGACCGTGGGCGCAGAAGCCGGACGACACCGGTGGGCGCGGACAGCATGGTAGCCAGGAGCGCGGGGCGATGGCCGGTGCGAGGGCTGCGGTGACGAGTGCGAGCGCGCGCGCAGCACGGGTAGGTGGGGTCACAAGATGGAGAGGGTATGGAGCGAGGCTCACGGTGGGTGGTAGGGTACGGGGCAATGGGGAGCGGGGAGGAGGGTGGAGACGACCAGGCAACGAGGAGGCAGTCCGATGATGGCGTCTGGCGAGGCGGCCTCCGGCGAGGTCCAGCAGCGGGGCAGCGTCGCGCGTCGAGCGAGGGCGAAGGGATCGGGCTCCTCCAGATCCAGGTCCGGAGCGAGGGAGGAAGTGGTGGTCGGGGAGATTGTGGTTTGGGTCTGGGGTGATATGGGGAGTGGGGTGGGACTTGGCCCAAATTGGCACGCCAGCTGGGCCAAAGCCTAGTGGGAGGGGGGTTTCTCTTTTCCTCTCTTTTTTGTTTGTTTTGTTTTGTTTTACTATTTCTTAGTTTTTTCTGTTTTGGCTAATTGTTTGGGCACCAAATGAGTTTTGTAAAATATGAGAGCTGGCCCACAAATCACGGCACAATATATCCTACCACCAAAAACTAGTTTGGTGTAAATATCATTTCATATTTCTTTTGTATTAATAAAAAGGATATTAAATAATGTTCTCAGCCACTGTTTGAGGTTGTTTAAGTCACTTATCAAATTTCAATAATGTTGTTTACAATTTTATCATAACCTCTAATTTATCTACTATTTATTGAACATTTTAGTTTTAATATTTGAAAACTTTTATTGTTTGCTTGATTTTGAATTTTGAATTATAATCGGTATCGAACTAACGCGAGATTAGCAACAATAACCGAGGTGACATGGCATCGTTAACGTGGGATTACTGTAGCTTAATTATCCGGGGCGTCACATGTCCCCACGGAACTCAGTTACGAGTCGCCTCGAGTTCTTGCCTATGATGAAGTAGCGCAAGATCAGCACTGGCGTGACGACGTTGTGCTACTCTAGGAGAACCGTCATCGGGCTGCTACACATTTTGCATGCTATCAGCAAGCCCTGCGTCGCTATCACAGCCACAGGGTTCATGCCCGGCGTTTTGAGGAAGGCGACCTTGTCCTTAGGCGCGTTCAGTCGGCCAAGGGTACAAACAAGTTGATGCCGAAGTGGGAAGGCCCTTGATACGTCCATTTTGCATCATGCTTTTATATTGATATTTATTGCATTATCGGCTGTTACTACACATTATGTCACAATACAAATGCCTTTTCTCTCTTATTTTATAAGGTTTACATGAAGAGGGAGAATGCCGGTAGCTAGAATTTTGGGCTGGAAAACGAGCAAATATTAGTGACATATTCTGCACAACTCCAAAAGTCCTGAAACTCCACAAAAGTTAGTTTTGGAATATATTAAAAATATTGGGTGAAGAAAGCACTAGAGGGGGCCACCCACCAGCCACGAGGGTGGAGGGCGTGCCCCCTGCCTCGTGGGCCACCTGGCAGGCCCCCAATGCCCATCTTCTGCTATATCATGTCTTTTTCCCTGAGAAATCATAAGGGAGATTTCGAGACGAAGCGCCGCCGTCTTGAGGCGGAACCTAGGCAGAACCAATCTAGGGCTCCGGCGGAGCTGTTCTGCCGGGGAAACATCCCTCCGGGAGGGGGAAACCGTCGCCATCATCATCACCATCGATCCTCTCATCGAGAGGGGGTCAATCTCCATCAACATCTTCACCAGTACCATCTCCTCTCAAACCCTAGTTCACCTCTTCTATCCGATCTTTGTCTCAAAACAATAGATTGGTACATGTGGGTTGCTAGTAGTGTTGATTACTCCTTGTAGTTGATGCTAGTTGGTTTTTTGTTGGAAGATCATATGTTCAGATCCTTAATGCATATTAATACCCCTCTGATTATGTACATGAATGTGAATTGTGAGTAGTTATGTTTGTTCTTGAGGACATGGGAGAACTCTTGTTATAAGTAGTCATGTGAATTTGGTATTCATTGGTTATTTTTATGAGATGTATGTTGCCTGCCTGCGGCCCGCGGCGCGGCTCTGCCAGTGGCCCAGTATGGCCCGTCTTCATCAACCAAACACTCAAGACCCTCGCGAGGGGCCAAGCCTCGCGGGGCGGACGACACAAGGCCTCCTCAGGAGCGGCCTCACCAGGGAGGCTTGCGAGGGAGGCGGAGAGATCAAGGCAAAGGGTACCTCGCAAGGTTCCCATGTCGCAAGCCATGACGACCAAGGCCAGGCGGGCGCCAGCACGCAGTGTCCTCATTTCCACTTTGGTGCTAAGGGGGCAAGCGCAGGCGTGGAGTACCGAGGCATCAGGCAAAGGTTTCCATTTCGGTGCAACAAGACCAAGACTAGCAGGACGGCAGGACAGAGGTCACCGTGGAGCCCAAGAAAGAGTCACCAATAGAGCCTTTGACAGGCGAAGACCACCTTTAGTCAGGATAGCTTGTACTAGTTGTCCCCTTATGAATTGGCCGTTGTTGGATCCCTTCCCGCTCAATATTTGGGAAGAGGACCAAGGCCTCTATAAATAGGGCTAGCCACCACCAAGGCAAAGGATCAGACCTTGAGCACAACCACCCACCAAACACAAGAACACGTCGCCTCAGGAGGCTGTTCTTCCACTTGTACTGTTCATCATCAGCCCAAGAGGCAATCCACCAACACCACACTAGAGTAGGGTATTACACCACAACGGTGGCCTGAACTAGTATAAATTTTGTGTCTCTTGTGCGGCGAATTCATCTAGATAAACTTAGGGAACACGACAAGGCTTAGGGCGAGGTTCGGTAGGGAGAAATCTTCGTGCGCACCCCAGTGTTCGAGCCTTAAGGGTTTTGCCGGAACCCAAAATATCCGACATTTTGGCGCGCCAGCTAGGGGTGCGCTGAAGTCTTCCTTTCGCTGATCCGTGTCCCATCACTACGACGCATCCATGTCCGACGTTTGCCGAGCCCGCGCTGAGTGTCGGGCCGCTCTTGCCGCTCGCGTCGCCCAGACAGCTCCTGTCGGACGGCCTCCCTGTCGTTCTACATTGCCTGCCCCCAATGCTGCCACCGGCCCGGCGGGGAACGAGCAGCAAGCATCCTCATTGCACCCCTTGGTGCGGCGGGACGGCCGCACCGCCACTCCGTCGCTGACTCTAGCCGGTTCGTCATACCACGCTCGTCGCGCTCCCACGGACGCACAGGCTGTGCTGCTTACGGCACGCGAGCTCCTGCGTTACTGCCCCGTCGACGACCTCTACAAGAAGTGGCTTGCTCACATCACCGAGATCGTCAGCGCTGCATGGGACTTTCCCGCACCGTACCTCTCGTTGCACCACCCTCTACCGAGTACGGGCGGTGTGGCTCAAGGAGCGCCTCCACCACCTCATCCCCAAGATGGTGCCCTGGCGCCAAGGCGTGTGGCCCCTAGACGTGACCCGCCGCATCCGGCGCCCGCTGAGGAGAAGGAAGCTGTCAAGAGATCCCTTGGCTTCAAGAAGGCGCCCCCGTCCTTCCTGCACCAGCACGATAAAATCGCATACTGCCTCTGGCGGCGGTGCGCGAGTGCCATCAAGAGCAAGCCCCGCGTCAGCAAAGGACCCCGGTGACCACAGCAGGCTGCCGCGCCTTCACCCCCGAGCTGCATAGCATCGCCTGGCCGGGCAAGTTCAAGCCGGACCTGCCTCCTCGCTACGATGGCACCCCCGACCCCACAGAGTTCTTGCAGCTCTACGAGCTAAGCATCAAAGCGTCTAACAGTGACGAGAGAGTCATGGCGAACTGGTTTCCCATGGCACTCAAGGACGGTGCCCGCTCGTGGCTCCTGAACCTGCCTCGCGGCTCGATCTCCTCCTGGGATGAGATGCGCAGCCGCTTCATCGCCACCTTCCAGGGAACTCGTGACCGCCCCCCACCCTCCCCCCGGCCGCGGGTGACCTGCGCTGCATCAAGCAGCAGCCTAGGGAGACCCTGCAGAAATACATCCGACGCTTCAATATCGTCCGCCTCAAGATCCCCAAGGTGACGGACGAGGCCATCATCTCAGTGTTCTCTGATGGCATCCGTGACATTAAGATGAAGGAGGAGCTCGCCATCCACGAGGAGCTGTGCACTTCCCTGGAGATGTTCAACCTGGCGACCAAGTGTGCAAGAGCTGAGGAGGGACGCCTCTCCCTCCTCGAACTCCCAGCTGCTGACCCAGAAGAAAAGAAGACCAAGGCCAATGATGTAAAGCGCAAGGGACTGGTCGTCCTTGTGGAGGAGCCAGACATGAAGCACGGTAGGGACCAGCCGGAGTTGTCCAAGGGCAGCCGACAGTTCTACGCCTACCACAACCTCCACACCCACAACACCAACGACTGCCGGGAGCTCAGGGCCGTTCGAGAAGGACGCTTCGGTCGACGCCCCGAGCGCAATGACCGGGGCTACAGCCGAGGAGGAGGACGTGGCGGAGGACAATGGGATGACCATGGCCCTCGCCACGAGTGGCGCGACCGACCTCGTGAGGATCGCTGGCAGGACCAGCCTCGCGAGGGCGCCCGGAGGGACCAGCCTCGTGAGGGCGCCTGGAGGGATCAGCCTCGCGAGGACCGCCCGCAGGGTAAAGCAGGCCTTCCATCGCTACCCCACTGCCAAGAAGGAATGACGACCATCATTAGGACGAGGGGGCTGGGGGCTTCCAGGAGCCATGGCCTATCGCTTGCATCTTGGGTGGAGCTCAGGCCCCAGCCGCTCAGTGCATCTTCAAGCAATTTTCTCGCAAAGTGAACGCAGTTCTCCCCAAGATCGAGGCCACGCGCCCGCTTAGGTGGTCCAAGTGCACCATCACCTTTAGTTTGGCAGATCAACTCAAGTGCGCGGCTACTGCTGGCGTCCTCCCGATGCTCTGTTCCCCAGTCATCAGCAACATGCAAGTCACCAAGACCCTCATCGATGGCGGCGTAGGGCTTAACGTCCTATCCGTCAAGATGTTCGACACCCTTCAAGTGCCATACGATTAGCTCCGGCCTACCAAGCCTTTCTCAGGAGTTATTGACGGTTCCACCACCCTGATAGGGCAGGTCCGCCTCCCTTTCACCTTTGGACAGCACGACAACTACCGCACTGAGCTCATCGACTTTGACGTTGCCCACATCCACCTGCCATACAATGCCATCCTTGGGTATCCAGTCCTGGCCAAGTTCATGGTAGTGACCCACCATGGCTACAACGTCCTCAAGTTTCCAAGAAGTGGCGGAATCATCACGGTTCCCTGCAAAGAGAGAGATGCGGTGTGCTCCCTCGAGCGTGCCTTCCAAGCTGCAGCAATTGAGGATCCAGGCAGCAAGGGCGAGAACCCTCCGGGGGCCATCCCCGAGAAGGACAAGCAATCGCCCCACACAAGGTCTCAGGAGGTCGGCATCTCGGGTGGTGCCACGTCAGGATCAGCGCCCGTGCCTGGGGTGCATCCATCCATCGCATAGGAAGGCGTGCCCAGCGCCCTCCTCGGGCAGGGCTCAGGGGCTCTCTTCTGGAGGGCCTCAGACCTTGCCAGCATCGCGAGGGAGGTGCTCGGGCACCACTTGGAGGTGTGCTTCGCGGCACGTTTCCCTCAGGAAGGCACAGGGCGAGGAAAGCCCAACGTTCAGGAGTTCATCACCAAGACCACTCAAGAGCTTCAGGAAGCAAGGGCTGCGCGCGGCGACCGCCGCTTGCCTGGCATGGCTCCCCATCCAGGCGAAGATGGTGGGCTACACGTCGGCATCGACATTCCAGGGCTCAACCGAGTCGCATCTCAGGAGCCCTTCTGGCCTTCGTGCGTGGGACGCTGCGAGGGTCCGCCGCACAGCTACGTTCGCATGCCTTTGGGCCTGTCAAACGCGGCTGCCACCCACCAATGTCACCTGTGGAGCATACTGGCGGCTCAGGAGGCTAGGCACCACGTGGTCCTAGCGGAGATGCAAACGGTCCTCAAGGAGCCACCTGGACCCCCGGAGCCTCCTGATGCTCAGGGCCCCAGTGGCTTGTGAGGGACGGCCCCTTCACTATGCGTCATCAGCTACTCCAACACCCCCTCTACAATGGAACCAGGTGACATCCCCCCCCCCAAGTTCATTTCAGCCGGGAGCGCCCTCAGGGCTGCATCATTCCCAGGCCGCATGGATCCGTCCCTGTGGCATGTATCCCCTTTCTTTTTTATGTCTTTAAGCTTACCTTGCTGGGGGCGCCCATCGGGCTGCATCATCCCCAAGCCACTTGGGTCTGACCCAGTGGCATGTATCCATCCTGCATTTACCTAAGCTGATTTGCCTTTCATGCCTAATCTACCCGTGACTATCACCTGCTCGATTGCCACCTACCAGGGGAACCGCTCACGCTAGCACGACACTTGCGCACGGGTCCGTCCCTGACCCGCGGTCGAGCTCTGGCCCGTGGTAGCCCCGCGCGCGTCACCTCACCAGGCCCTCAGTGCCCTCACCCTCCTCTCGGAGCAATCAATGGCCAGCCGCCGATGATAACGGCAACCCGTGCCTTTCTCATGCTGATTACAGGAACCTCCTGAGGTCTCCAGCGGGCGACACCACAAGCTCCCTCTCTTTTCCGTGCGATCCGCTTGCACGTTAAAAGGGGGGCTCCTGAGCATCGCGACTCAGGATCTCTTACTGGTACTCCAGCCCTCACCCCCTGGCCTTGACCACGGCTTCGCGACCTGGCATACCAGCGGCGGCTAAGCTCGCTCGAGGGCTGGGACCCGAGGATGTAGAGCACAAAGGAGAGTGCGGGGAAGAAAGGGGAGGCTCGCAGGGGCCTAACCTAGCTGCATCACGGCTGCTGGCGCTCAAGTCACGCGCAACACAAGGGAACCACTCCAGATCACTGAGATAAGTTCCCCGCTTGGAACAACTACTCATTACGACGCGAAATTCTCACTTGATGCGGCCCTGTGACGGCGACATTGCCATCCTTTCTCACCTCCCAGCGGCAGCTTGCACGCTAAAGGGGAACTCCCGAGAATCGTGACTCGGGGGCTCTTACTGGACCTCAGGCCGTTCACCTCCTAGCCTTGACCACGACATCGCGGCCTGGCATACCAGCAATGGTTGCAGCCTGCCTGGGGACCGGGACTTGTCGGTGTAGAGCACCAAGTCATCGCGAGGTTAGAAAGGGGGAAGCAAGCCGAGATAGGACAAGCACTCACACGATTTCATAATAAGATAACACCGACAAAAGACATCGCGGACCCTTTACACGCCCCCGCGGGGCATTTCTCGATTCCTCGCAGGGAACAAAAGAAAAGAACTTCGAAGAGCCCTAGCTACATGTGCCTTCGTGGCTGACGCCATCATCAATAGTGGGCCACGGGAGACCGGCGCCACCCCCATCCAGATCAGTAGTGGCTACGGCTTGACGCTGCCGCCTTGCTCCGTGCGCGGCGTGAGATCGGGGGAGCATAGCTGTCGTCGCTTGTCTCCGGAGTCTCGTAGAGCTCGGGAGAGTCGCTGGACTCCCAAGCATCGCTGCTGCTGCCAGAGGAGCCACTGGAGGAGCGGACGGCAGGCCCAGCCCCTACCGCATCGACGTCCTGACTGCCTCCTCCTGGGCAGCACTCCATGCGGATGCCTTCCGCATCGAAGACCTTGAAGAACAACATGGAGGCGCCATCGTATTCAAATTAGATCACAAGGGCGCCTTCCATTCGGCATACCCAGGCGACCTCGCCCCAGCCTCGGATCATGAAAATCTTTCCCAAAGAAACGACTTCAAACTCCCCTTGGGTCGCTGAAGTGCCGCAGTAGGTGTGCTGAAGCCAAAGCACAAGAGGCCCCCTCGGCGGCATCTCCGTGGAGAAGAACGAAGGGAAGAGGATCCAGGTGCTTGGAGGCATCACCGCATGAAGCACAAGCTCGCGAGAGGAGTCCGTGGCATGGACTTCGGGGGCAACAACGTGCGCTACCACGGCACGCCTGCCATGGCTATGGCGCAGGCGACACCGTTCACCGCCCCTTTCTTCGGAGCCCTCGGCTTGGGAATACAGAGGTAGTGGGTACGCAGGAGGTGGCCGCTCACACCAAGGCCTCGTCATCTCCAGCCTCATGACCCCGCCGCGGCCGTGGACCAGCCTCTTCTTCGGAGGAAGTGGATCAGGACCTTCCCGGGGAGCTTTCCCTTTTTCGTCAGCCGAGAATCTATGGATCGGCACCATTGGTATCAAGACTGGAGGTGGAGCAGAGAAGAAGAAGCAGGCGAAGCAAGAAGGGATGGGCGACGAGG
>NC_041387.1:497738083-497766184 GCF_002162155.2 Triticum dicoccoides
TCCATGATCACAGGTAATGATAACCCTTTTTGCATGCCACACGGACTCGTCAAGTCGTGCAGTTGCCGAGGCAGCGTGGGGAAGCGGACATGCCCACGTCCAATCAGTCGCCACGCGCCGGCCAAGGCCGCAGACTGTTGGGGCCCGCGGAGCTCCACACTTGCCCTTTGGCTTCACCGTTAAGCGAAGTCCGAGCGCGCCTTGGGCCCAGGGGCTACTGTCGGCGTTCTGGGAATGGGGGTCCCCAGACTTGCCTGCCTGCGGCCCACGGCGTGGCTCCGCCAGTGGCCAGTATGGCCCGTCTTCATCAACCAAACACTCAAGACCTTCGCGAGGGGCCAAGCCTCGCGGGGCGGACGATGCAAGGCCTCCTGAGGAGCGGCATCACCAGGAAGGCTTGTGAGGGAGGCCGAGAGATCAAGGCAAAGCGTACCTCATGAGGTTCTCGTGACGCAAGCCATGACGACAAAGGCCAAGCGGGTGCCAGGCGGGCACTAGCGCATGCAGTGTCCTCGTTTCCCCTTTGGTGATAAGGGGGCAAGCGCAGGCGCAGACTACCGAGGCATCATGCAAAGGTTTCCATATCGGTGCAACAAGACCAAGACTAGAAGGAGGGCAGGATGGAGGTCAACGTGGAGCCCAAGACAGCGTCACCACCAGGGCCTTTGACAAGCGAAGACCACCTTTAGTCAGGATAGCTTGTACTAGTTGTCCCCTTTCGAATTGGCCGTTGTTGGATCCCTTCCCGCTCAATATTTGGGAAGAGGACCAAGGACTCTATAAATAGGGCTAGCCACCACCAAGGCAAAGGATCGGACCTTTAGGAGAACCACCCACCAAACACAAGAACACCTCGCCTTAGGAGGCTGTTCTTCCACTTTTACTGTTCATCATCAGCAAAAGAGGCAATCCACGAACACCACACTAGAGTAGGGTATTACACCACAATGGTGGCCCAAACTAGTATAAATCTTGTGTCTCTTGTGCTGCGAGTTCATCTAGATAAACTAAGGGATCGCGGCGAGGCTGAGGGCAAGGTTTGGTAGGGGGAAATCTTCATGCGCACCCAGTGTTCGAACCTTAAGGGTTGTGCCGGAACGCGAAATATCCGATAGTGTTGTTATGTGAACGTTTACTACATGACACTTCACCATTATTTGGGCCTAGGGGAAGGCATTGGGAAGTAATAAGTCGATGATGGGTTGCTAGAGTGACAGAAGCTTAAACCCTAGTTTATCTGTTGCTTCGTAATGGGCTGATTTGGATCCATATGTTTCATGCTATGGTTAGGTTTACCTTAATTCTTCTTTCGTAGTTTCGGATGCTTGCGAGAGGGGCTAATCATAAGTGGGATGCTTGTCCAAGGAAGGGCAGTACCCAAGCACCGGTCCACCCACATATCAAATTACCAAAGTAACAAACGCGAATCATATGAGCATGATGAAAACTAGCTTAACAAAAATTCTGATGTGTCCTCGGGAGCGCTTTGCTTTATATAAGAGTTTGGGCTTGGATTGGGCCACCTTTCTGCACCTTAGTTACTTTGTTACTTGTAACCCTTTATGAATTATCTTATCACAAAACTATCTGTTACTGATAATTTTAGTGCTTGGAGACAATACCTTACTGAAAACTATTTGTCATTTCCTTCTGCTCCTCGTTGGGTTCGACATTCTTACTTACCGAAAGGAATACGATAGATCCCCTATACTTGTGGGTCATCAAGACTCTTTTCTGGTGCCGTTCTCGGGAGGTGAAGCGCCTTTGGTAGGTGGAATCTGGTAAGGAAACATTTATATAGTGTGCTCAAATTTACTGTTACTTGTTACTATGGAAAATAATCCTTTGAGGGGCTTGTTTAGGGTATCGTCACCCCGACAAGAAGAGCAAAGAGTTTCCCCTCAACCTACTGAACATACTGAAAATATTTATTTTGAAATTCCTTCCGATATGATAGAGAAACTGCTAGCTAATCCCTATACAGGAGATGGAACATTACATCCCGATATGCACCTAATCTATGTGCATGAAGTTTGTGGATTATTTAATCTTGCAGGTATGCCTGAGGATGTTATCAAGAAGAAGGTCTTCCATTTATCTTTGAAGGGAAAGGCATTGACATGGTTTAGGCTATGTGATGATATTGGATCATGGAACTACAACCGATTGAATTGAAATTTCATCAGAAATTTTATCCTATGCATCTGGTTCATCGTGAAATTATATATATATATATATATATATATATATATATATATATATATATAAGTTTTGGCCTCCTAAATGAGAAAGTATCACTCAAGCTTGGGGGATGGTTAAGTCAATGTTAGATTCATGCCCCAATCATAAGCTCTCAAGAGAAATTATTATTCAAAAAATTTATGCTCGGCTTTCTCTTAATGATCACTCCATGCTCGATACATCTTGTACTGGTTCTTTTATGATGAAGACTATTGAATTCAGATGGGATTTATTGGAAAGAATTAAACGCAACTCTAAAGATTGGGAACTTGACGAAGGTAAGGAGTCAGGTATAACCCCTAAGTTTGATTGTGTTAAATCTTTCATGGATACCGATGCTTTTCATGAATTTAGCACTAAATATGGACTTGACTCTGAGATAGTAGCTTCTTTCTATGAATCATTTGTACTCATGTTGATCTCCCTAAGGAGAAGTGGTTTAAATATCATCCTCCCATTGAAGTAAAAGTAGTAGAACCTATTAAAGTTGAATAAAAGACTATTACTTATAATGTTGATCCTATTGTTCCTACTGCTTATATTGAGAAACCACCTTTCCCTGTTAGAATAAAGGATCATGCTAAAGCTTCAACTCTGGTTCGTAAGAGTAATGCTGGAACACTTACACCCCCTGACCAAATTAAAGTTGAACCCAGTATTGCTATGGTTAAAGATCTCTTGGTCGATAATATTTGTGGGCAAGTTATTTATTTCTATGATGAAGCTACTAGAATTGCTAGACCCAATACTAAAAATGAACATAGGCCTGTTGTTGGCATGCCTGTTCTTTCTATTAAAATAGGAGGTCATTGTTATCATGGCTTATGTGATATAGGTGCTAGTGCGAGTGAAATACCTCATTCCTTATACAAAGAAACTATGCATGATATTACACCTGCTGAGATAGAAGATACTGATGTTACAATAAAGCCTACCAATAGAGATACTATTTCACCAATTGGGATTGTTACAGATGTTTAAGTCTTGTGTGGGAAATTTAAATATCCTACTGATTTTCTTGTTCTTGGTTCCCCACAAGATGACTTTTGTCCCATTATATTTGGTAGACCCTTCTTGAATACTGTTAATGCTAAGATAGACTGCCAAAAAGATATTGTCACTGTTGGTTTAGGGGATATGTCTCATGATTTTAATTTTGCTAAATTCCGTAGACAACCCCATGATAAAGAATTGCCTAGTAGAGATGAAATTATTGGTTTTGCTTCTATTGTCGTGCCTCCTAATGATCCTTTAGAACAATATAAGTTAGATCATGAAAATGATATGTTTATGAATGAAAGAAGGGAAATAGATGAAGTATTCTTTAAACAGGAACCTATTTTGAAACACAACTTGCCTGTTGAAATCCTTGGGGATCCTCCTCCACCTAAGGGTGATCCCGTGTTTGAGCATAAACAATTACTTCATACTTTGAAATATGCTTATCTTGATGAAAAGAAGATATATCCTGTTATTATTAGTGCTAACCTTTCAAAGCATGAAGAAGAGACATTATTGAAAACTCTGAAGAAGAACCATGCTGTTACTAGATATACTCTTGATGATCTTAAGGGCTTTAGTCCCACTCCATGTCAGCACACAATAAAACTGGAAAAAGATGCTAAACCAGTTGTTGATCATCAATGACGGTTAAACCCTAAGATGAAAGAAGTGGTAAGAAATGAAATACTAAAGCTTCTGGAGGCATGTATTATTTATCATGTTGCTAATAGTCAGTGGGTAAGTCATGTACATTGCATCCCTAAAAAGGGAGGTATTACTGTTGTTCCTAATGATAAGGATGAATTGATTCCCACAAAGAATTGTTATCGGTTATAGAATGGTAATTGATTTCCGTAAATTAAATAAAGCTACTAGTAAAGATCATTACCCTCTACCTTTAATTGATAAAATGCTAGAAATACTATCCAAACATACACATTTTTGCTTTCTAGATGGTTACTCTGGTTGCTCTCAAATACTTGTATCAAAAGAGGATCAAGGAAAGACCACTTTTACTTGCCCTTTCGGTACCTTTGCTTATGGACATATGCCCTTTGGTTTATGTAATGCACCTGCTACCTTTCAAAGATGTATGACTGCTATATTCTCTGACTTCTGTGAAAAGATTGTTGAGGTTTTCATGGATGATTTCTCCATGTATGGAACTTTTTTTGATGATTACTTAAGCAACCATGATCGAGTCTTGCAGATATGTGAACAAACTAATCTTGTCTTGAATTGGGAGAAGTGCCACTTTATGGTTAATGAAGGTATTGTCTTGGGGCATAAAATTTCTAAAAGAGGTATTGAAGTTGATAAAGCTAAAGTACATGCTAGTGAAAAGATGCCATGTCCTAAGGACATCAAAGGTTTAAGAAGTTTTCTTGGTCATGCTAGTTTTTATAGGAGGTTTATTAAAGACTTACATAAATTTCTAGGCCTCTAACTAATCTATTACAAAAAGATGTTCCTGTCTTTGATGATGATTGTGTAGAAGCATTTGAAATACTTAAGAAAGCCTTGATTTTTGCACCTATTGTTCAGCCACCTGATTGGAATTTACCACTTAAAATTATGCATGATGTTAGTGATTATGTTGTAGGTGCTGTTCTAGGACAAAGAGTTGATAAGAAATTAAATGTTATCCAATATGCTAGTAAAAGTCTAGACAGTGCCCAGAGAAATTATGCTACTACTGAAAAAGAATTTTTAGCAGTTGTGTTCGCTTGTGATAAGTTCAGACCATATATTGTTGATTCCAAAGTAACTGTTCACACTGATCATGCTGCTATTAAATATCTTATGGAAGAAAGATGCTAAACCTGGACTTATTAGATGGGTTCTCTTGCTACAAGAATTTGATTTGCATATTATTGATAGAAAGGGAGCTAAGAACCCCGTTGCAGACAACTTATCTAGGTGAGAAAATGTTCTTGATGACCCACTACCTATTGATAATAGCTTTCCTAATGAACAACTAGCTGTCATAAATGCTTCTCGTACTGCTCCATGGTATGTTGATTATGCTAATTACATTGTTGCCAAATTTATACCACCTAGTTTCACATACCAGCAAAAGAAAAAGTTTTTCTATGATTTAAGACATTACTTCTGGGATGACCCACACCTTTATAAAGAAGGAGTAGATGGTGTTATTAGACGTTCTGTACCTGAGCATGAACAGGAACAAATCCTACACAAGTGTCACTCCGAGGCTTACGGAGGACACCACGCTGGAGGTATTGCAATCCAGATTTTATTGGCCTACTCTTTTCAAAGACGTCTGTATGTTTGACTTGTCTTGCGATGAATGTCAAAGAATTGGTAATATTAGTAGACGTCAAGAAATGCATATGAATTATTCACTTGTTATTGAACCTTTTGATGTTTGGGGCTTTGATTATATGGGACCTTTTCCTTCCTCTAATGGGCATAGACATATTTTAGTTGTTGTTGATTACATTACTAAGTGGGTAGAAGCTATTAGAACTAGTAGTGTTGATCATAACACTTCTATTAAGATGCTTAAAGAAGTTATTTTTCCAAGGTTTGGAGTCCGTAGATATTTAATGCCTGATGGTGGTTCACATTTTATTCATGCTGCTTTTCTTAAAATGCTTGCTAAGTATGAAGTTAATCATAGAGTTGCATCTCCATACCATCCACAGTTTAGTGTTCAAGTAGAATTGAGTAATAGAGATATTAAATTGATCTTGCAAAAGACTGTTAATAGATCTAGAAAATTGGTCCAAGAAACTTGATGATGCATTATGGGCCTATAGAACTGCTTATTAAAATCATATGGGTATGTCTCCGTATAAAATAGTTTATGGAAAAGCATGTCACTTACCTCTCGAACTAGAACATAAGGCATATTGGGTTATCAAAGAGCTCAATTATGATTTCAAACTTGTAAGTGAGAAGAGGCTATTTGACATTATCTCACTTGATGAATGGAGAACCCACGCCTGTGAGAATGCCAAACTGTTTAAACAAAAATTTAAAAGATGGCATGACAAAAGGATAGAAAAGCGTGAGTTTAATGTAGGTGATTATGTTTTGCTATACAACTCTCATTTAAGATTTTTTGTAGGAAACTTCTCTCTAAATGGGAAGGTCCTTACGTTATCGAGGATGTCTATCATTCCGCTGCCATCAAAATCAACAACGCCGAAGGCACAAATCCGAAGGTGGTGAACTGTCAAAGAATCAAACCTTATATCTCAGGTACTCCCATGAATGTCGAAACCAATGTTATTGACACCGTAACCCCGGAGGAGTACATAAGGGACACTTTCCAGAATGTTTCAGACTCCGAAAAGGAATAGGTATGTGGTACGTTAAGTAAACCGACTCCAAAACTGCTCAAATAGCAATTTTTCTCTGTTTTGGAATATTTTAAAAATTAGGAAAATATGAAGTAGTCCAAAGGAGACATAAGGCATCCATGAGGGTGGAGGGCGCGCCCTACCCCCCTAGGCACGCTCCTTGCCTCTTGGACCTCGTGTGCCCTATGCAGTCCATTTTCTTGCACAATACTTCTTTTGGTCGGTAAAAATTCATTACATAATCTCCCGAAGGTTTTAACCACCGTACCACGACAAAATCCTCTGCTTTTGTTTCGAGCTGTTTTTCCGAAGGATCTAGAGCACCATGACGTCTTCAAGAGCCCCCAAGGACAAGTTTTTCGAGAAGGTCGTCAACCCTTACCTCGCGGAGGTGCTACAACACCCTCAAACCATTGAGATGCATGAGGGGGTGCTGCACATCCGCGATGTTGAGGGACCAAGGAGGACCGAAAGTGTGGCGACAAGACTCGAAGCAATGGAGCAACAAGTTTTCAAGTGCCAAGGGATGGTGGAACATGGACTCAACGCCAACCACATGATGATCGCAGAGTTCACCAACAACGACAAGCTGGATGCCAAGAACATTGGGGAGACCATCTTCAAGCATCACGAGAAAATCGATCACCTCCAAGCCTAGATTTATGATGTGCACAACCAAAACTGTGAGTATGAATATAGATTCAAGAGGATGAGTTTGGTTGTAGATTTGAGGATCACGAAGACTCTATTATCCTTCTATGATGGTGATCCTATGCCTTGGAAGATGGACGACAAGCCTACATCATCAACGACTCCATCATCACCACCTCCGAAGAAACAGACATAAACACATGGGTATGGGCACTCCCCTTGTAAACTGCCAAGCTTGGGGGAGGTGCTCTGGTATCGTATCATCATCACACTTCTATCTTTACCATTTTTCTTAGTTCGATCCTTTTGGTTATATCTTGATCTAGTAGAATAAACTTTTAGTTTGATCCAGCTTTGAGTTTTGTGTTGATCTCTATCTATATAATCTAGTCCGTGAGCTATATATAATAAACATTAGTTTTGAGTTGAGGGCTTTTGCTATCTTGCAATGATCTTGAGTGAATAAAAGAAAGAATAAAAAGAACATATTGAACTTATGGAGAGTAATAACTTCACATATAATGAATATGATGAATAAAAGTTGTTGAGAGTTGACAAACATAGTTTTGGTCATCATTGCAATTAATAGGAAATAATAAAGAAAGAGATGTTTTCACATATAAATATACTATCTTGGACATCTTTTATGATTGTGAGCACTCATTAATATATGACACTCTAAAAAGTTGATGTTGGACAAGGAAGACAACATAATGGGTTATGTTTCCTTATATCCGGATAAGTTATATTGTCATCGATCATCCAACATGTTGAGCTTGCCTTTCCCCCTCATGCTAGCCAAATTCCATGCACCAAGTAAAGATACTACTTGTTCTTCCAAACATCCCTAAACCCAGTATTGCCATGAGAGTCCACCATACCTACCTACGGATTGAGTAAGATCCTTCAAGTAAGTTGTCATCAGTGCAAGCTATAAAAATTGCTCTCTAAATAAGTATGATCTATTAGTGTGGAGAAAATAAGCTTTATACGAGCTTCTAATATGAAAGAAATAAAAGCGACGGACTGCATAATAAAGGTCCCTATCACAAGTGGAAATATAAAGTGATGTTCTTTTACATTAAGATTTTGTGCATCCAACCATAAAAGCGCATAAAACTTCTGCTTCCCTCTGAGAAGGGCCTATCTTTTATTTTTACCTTCTACCTACATACAAGAGTCATGGTGATATTCACCTCTCCTTTTTACACTTTATCCTTTGGCAAGCACTATGTGTTGGAAAGATCATGATATATATATCCACTCGAATGTAGGTTTTCACAAAGTATTATTGTTGACATTACCCTTGAGGTAAAAGGTTGGGAGGCGAAACAATAAGCCCCTATCTTTCTCTGTTTTCGATTGAAACTTCATACCTAAGTATCGCGTGAGTGTTAGCAATTGTGAAAGACTAAATGTTAGTTGAGTATGTGGACTTGCTTAAGAGCTCTTATATTTGACTCTTTTTGATGTTATGATAAATTGCAATTGCTTCAATGACTGAGATTATAGTTTGCTAGTTTTCAATGAAGTTTCTGATTCATACTTTACATTGTGAATAGATTGTTACTTTAACATAAGAAATCATATGACAATATATATGTTGCTGTTCTAAGAATGTTCATGACGCCCTCATGTCTGTATTTTATTTTATCGACACCTCTATCTCTAAACATGTGGACATATTTTTGGATATCGGCTTTCGCTTGAGGACAAGCGCGGTCTAAGCTTGGGGAGTTGATACGTCCATTTTGCATCATGCTTTTATATTTATATTTATTGCATTATGGGTTGTTACTACACATTATGTCATAATACTTATGCCTTTTCTCTCTTATTTTATAAGGTTTACATGAAGAGGGAGAATGCCGGCAGCTGGAATTCTGGGCTGGAAACGGAGCAAATATTAAAGGCCTATTCTGCACAACTCCAAAAGTCCTGAAACTCCACTAAAGTCCGTTTTGGAATATAATAATAATATTGGGTGAAGAAAGCATCAGAGGGGGCCAACCGACCAGCCACGAGGGTGGAGGGCGCGCCCTACCCCCTGGGCGCGCCCCCTGCCTCGTGTGCCACCTACAGGCCCCCGATGCCAATCTTCTGCTATATGGTGTATTTTTCCCTGAAAAAAAAAATCATAAGGAAGCTTTCAGGACGAAGCGCCGCCGTCTCGAGGCGGAACCTGGGCGGAACCAATCTAGGGCTCCGGCGGAGCTGTTCTGCCGGGGAAACATCCCTCCAGGAGGGGGAAATCATCGCCATCATCATCACCATCGATCCTCTCATTGAGAGGGGGTCAATCTCCATCAACATCTTCACCAGCACCATCTCCTCTCAAACCCTAGTTCATCTCTTGTATCCGATCTTTGTCTCAAAACCTCAGATTGATACATGTGGGTTGCTAGTAGTGTTGATTACTCCTTATAGTTGATGCTAGTTGGTTTATTCGGTGGAAGATCATATGTTCAGATTGTTAATGCATATTAATACCCCTCTGATTATGAACATGAATATGAATTGTGAGTAGTTACGTTTGTTCCCGAGGAGATGGGAGAAGTCTTGTTATAAGTAGTCATGTGAATTTGGTATTCGTTTGATATTTTGATGAGATGTATGTTGTGTTTCCTCTAGTGGTGTTATGCGAATGTCGACTACTTGACACTTCACAATTATTTAGGCCTAGGGGAAGGCATTGGGAAGAAATAAGTATATGATGGGTTGCTAGAGTGACAGAAGCTTAAACCCTAGTTTATGTGTTGCTTCGTAAGGGGCTGATTTGGATCCATATGTTTCATGCTATGGTTAGGTTTACCTTAATTCTTCTTTCGTAGTTGCGGATGCTTGCGAGAGGGGTTATTCATAAGTGGGATGCTTGTCCACGGAAGGGCAGTACCCAAGCACCGGTCCACCCACATATCAAATTATCAAAGTAATGAACACGAATCATATGAGCATGATGAAAACTAGCTTGACAGAAATTCCCATGTGTCCTCGGGAGCGCTTTGCTTTATATAAGAGTTTATTCAGGCTTGTACTTTGCTACAAAAAGGATTGGGACACCTTGCTGCACCTTAGTTACTTTGTTACTTGTTACCCGCTACGAATTATCTTATCACAAAACTATCTATTACCGATAATTCCAGTGCTTGCAGAGAATACCTTACTGAAAACCGCTTGTCTTCTCCTTCTGCTCCTTGCTGGGTTCGACACTCTTACTTATTGAAAGGACTATGATAGATCCCCTATACTTGTGGGTCGTCAGCCCTTATCGGGTAGTATGAGTCACCAGACCTGGCGCAGTCCGTCTGGAGACCAGAGATGGCATTCAATTACAAAACTCATGGAATATTGAGCATCTCCGCAAGTTCTACTCATAAGGCGCGGATGTCGGGCCCTGCCCGAAAGGCACCCATTTGTACAGGCCTTCCTTCAGCTACATGTAACCCCTTGTACAAAGCCAGGGCGATGAACCTGTGCACCAGAGAAATAAATGAAGCGTTGGAGGGCCCCCGACCAAGTTGCATGCATGCATGAGCATTCCAAGAGCATTTGCATCAGCATTTCATGAGCATCTGCATATGCATATAGATAGGATCACATCCTGCATGATTCGCATCTGCATAAAGCTACATGTTCCTACCGTGAACTTGACTTCTACAAGGAGTTGAGAAGATGGACAAGCACTGCGATCCCCGACAAGCCAAACAGATAAGTTCTACCTCTTGCCCATAAGTGTTCTGTAAGTTAAAACTTGGGCATGAGTAAACTTCACCTCTCTTCAAAGCTTGGGTGCTCCCACTTTTGGCTTGAACATTGCTTCATCCTAGGTGGTTGCAGTGGCCTTTGCTGAGAAAGGGTTGGCGGGGGGCTGGTCCCTTTATTTTTTGCCCGGAAGACTCCGGTCCCCGACAACGAAATAAAAAGGGTACCGGCAGGATGGCCTGCCGGGGAACACTAATTTATTTAACTAAAGAGGCATCCCACCTCTGCATGGACATACACATGCACGAGTTCCCGGCAAGGCTAGTCTTTTTCATTGATATGCTGATTATACAAGTACAAGCCTTAAAGGAGACATACATGGACTTGTGAGATTGCATTATTTGAATTATAATTTGGCAAGAGCCTACAAGTTTAAGTTTGAAAAAAGATAAGTGCCCCGTGATGCCTTTGCCCCTGTCCATCTCCTTCGGGAAGAGGTCGAGGAGGCCGGTGGCGGATCTAGCTTGGATTCGACGCCTCCCCAGGATCAAGATGGTGCCACTTCTCAACAAGAAGGAAGAAACCGGAGGGCAGGCATGGGTGATGACACTACCGATGACCAGATGGAGGACACGGAGTCACCGGCAAACACGACTCGTCGGAACTATCGCCCCTGTTCTTGATGCGTCGTGGGTTGCCGCCGCCGTCCGCATCACTACCACCTGAAGAACTCAGCTCGACAGCCGTGCTGGACACCATGCTCTCTGTGGGAGCATCGTCGTCCCCGACGCCCCTGACGTCAGAAACCACCGCATGTTCTGGAAACGTGTACAGGAACAAGAAGCCTTCCTGCATGACCAGAGGATGATGCCCAGGGGAAGTCAGATTCACCTTTGTCAACGGCTAACCTCCCCCAGGGATCTTCCTTAGCATCACACAAGAATGAAGAATGAGGAGCAGCCGACTACTATGCCCCGCGCCTGCTGCAGGTCTCGGCATGGTGTCGTTCACATCCCCTCACACAAGAATCGAGGCTACGGGCGACCTGGCGATGAGTGCACTAGAGTCGCCACATCTGGTGCTATCGCTGTGCTGCCCGAGCACCCTCCTCAAGCCCAAAGGAGGTTCCAAGCTAAAGCCCAGGGGCCAGCCTCAGGTCCTCCCTTCCAGCATACTCAAGACGAAGCAAGACGGAGGAGGAGAGGGATATGGATGAACGCCTCCACTCCTCCCCCGCTTCTCCTTTTATAGGCGAGTAGGGGACTGGGGGCTGATGACCCACAAGTATAGGGGATCTATCGTAGTCCTTTCGATAAGTAAGAGTGTTGAACCCAACAAGGAGCAGAAGGAAATGACAAGTGGTTTTCAGCAAGGTATTCTCTGCAAGCACTGAAATTATCGGTAACAGATAGTTTTGTGATAAGGTAATTTGTAACAGGTAACAAGTAACAAAAGTAAATAAGGTGCAGCAAGGTGGCCCAATCCTTTTTGTAGCAAAGGACAAGCCTGGACGAACTCTTATATAAAGGAAAGCGCTCCCGAGGACACATGGGAATTTCTGTCAAGCTAGTTTTCATCATGCTCATATGATTCGCGTTCGTTACTTTGATAATTTGATATGTGGGTGGACCGGTGCTTGGGTACTGCCCTTCCTTGGACAAGCATCCCACTTACGATTAAGCCCTCTCGCAAGCATCCACAACTACGAAAGAAGAATTAAGGTAAACCTAACCATAGCATGAAACATATGGATCCAAATCAGCCCCTTACGAAGCAATGCATAAACTAGGGTTTAAGCTTCTGTCACTCTAGCAACCCATCCTCTAATTATTAATTCCCAATTCCTTCCTCTAGGCCCAAACAATGGTGAAATGTCATGTAGTCGACATTCACATAACACCACTAGAGGAAAGACAATATACATCTCATCAAAATATCGAACTAATACCAAATTCACATGACTATGTATAACAAGGCTTCTCCCATGTCCTCAGGAACAAACGTAACTACTAACAAATAATAATAATGTTCATAATCAGAGGGGTATTAATATGCATAAAGGATCTGAACATATGATATTCCACTAAATAAACCAATTAGCATCAACTACAAGGAGTAATCAACACTACTAGCAACCCACAGGTACCAATCTGAGGTTTTGAGACAAAGATCGGATACAAGAGATGAACTAGGGTTTGAGAGGAGAAGATGCTCATGAAGATGTTGATGGAGATTGACCCCCTCTTGATGAGAGGATCGATGGTGATGACGATGGTGACGATTTCCCCTCCCGGAGGTATGTTTCCCCGGTAGAACAGCTCTGCTAGAGCCCTAGATTGGTTCCGCCAAGGTTCCTCCTTGAGATAGCGACGCTTCATCCCGAAAGCTTCCTTATGATTTTTTCCAGGGCAAAAGGCACCATATACCATAAGATGGGCATCGGGGGGCTTCCAGATGGCCCACGGGGAAGGGGGCGTGCCCAGAGGGGTAGGGCACGCCGTCCACCCTCGTGGACTGTGGGTGGCCCCCCTCTGGTGCTTTCTTCGCCCAATATTTTTAATATATTCCAAAACTGACTTTCGTGGAGTTTCAGGACTTTTGGAGTTGTGCAGAATAGGTCTCTAATATTTTCTCCTTTTCCAGCCTAGAAACCAGCTGCCGACATTCTCCCTCTTCATGTAAACCTTGTAAAATAAGAGATAAAAAGCATAAGTATTGTGACATAATGTGTAGTAACAGCCTATATTGCAATACATATCGATATAAAAGCATGATGCAAAGTGGACGTATCAACTCCCCCAAGCTTAGACCTCGCTTGTCCTCAAGTGGAAGCCGATATCGAAAAATTTGTCCACATGTTTAGAGATAGAGGTGTCGATAAAATAAAATACGGACATGAGAGCATCATGATCATTCTTAGAATAGCAACATATATATTGTCATACGAATCCTTTGCTTAAAGTAAATATCTATTCACAATGTCAAGTATGAATTAGAAACTTCATTGAAAACTAGCAAACCATAATCTCAGTCATTGAAGCAATTGCAATTTATCATAACATCGGAAAGAGTCAAATATAAGAGCTTTTCATTAAGTCCACATACTCAACTATCATATAGTCTTTCACAATTGCTAACACTCACGCAATATTTATGGGTATGAAGTTTTAATAGGACACAGAGAAAGATAGGGGCTAATAATTTTGCCTCCCAACATCTTATCTCAAGGGTAATGTCAACAATAATTCTTTATGGAAACCCACATCCAATTAGATATATATATATATATATATATATATATATATATATATATATATATATATATATCGGGATCTTTCCAACACATAGTGCTTGCCAAAGGATAAAGTATAAAAAGGAAAGGTGAAGATAACCAAGACTCCTATACAAGGAAGAAAATAAAAATAAAAGTGTCAGATATCGGGTTCCAGCAGAACCCTTAAGGTTCGAACTCTGGGGTGCGCGCGAAGATCTTCTCCCTATCGATCTACGTTCTGAAGCCTTGCTGTGGATCTAAGCTACACGATGAACAACATAGGGGACGCAATGTTTATACTAGTTCGGGCCACCGTTGTGGTGTAATACCCTACTCTAGTGTGTGGTGTGGTGGATTGCCTCTCGGGCTGATGATGAACAGTACAGGGGAAGAACAACCTCGTGAGGGGTGTTCTTGAGCTGGTGTGATGTTCTACTTTTCCAGGATTCGATCCGCTCTCGATGAGATGTCCCTCTCTATGAAAGTGGCTATCTCTATTTATAGGGGCCCTGGTCCTCTTCCCAAATATTGAGCGGGAAGGGAGGCAACAACAGCCATTTTGAAAGGGGACAACCAGTACAAGCTATCCTAACTAAAGTTGGTCTTTGACTACTAAAGGCACTGGTGATAACGCCGTCTTGGGCTCCATGGTGACCTCCGTCCTTCCGCTCTGCTGGTCTTGGTCTCATTGCATTGATATGGCAACCTTTTCTTGATGCCTCGGTACTCCGCGTATGTGCTTGCCCCTTTTGCACCAAAGAGGAAACGAGGACACTGCACCGGATGGCGCCCGCCTGGCCTTGATCGTCATGGCTTGCGTCGCGAGCACCTCACGAGGTACTCCTTGCCTTGATCTCTCTGCCTCCTCGTGAGCCTGCCTGGTGAGGCCGTACCTGAGGAGGCCTTGTGTTGTTCGCCCCGCGAGGCTTGGCCCCTCGCGAGGGTCTTGGGCTTGGGTTGATGTAGATGGGCCATACTGGGCCACTGCTTGAGCCACGCCGCAGGCCGGAGGCAGGTAAGTCTGGGTACCCCCATTCCCAGAACACCGACTGTAGCCCTCGGGCCCAAGGCACGCTCGGACTTGGCTTAGCAGCGAAGCCAAAGGGCAAGTGCGGAGCACCGCGGGCCCCAACAGCCTGCGGCCTTGGTCTCCGCGTGGTGACTGATGGGACGTGGGCGTCTCCGCTTCCCCATGCTGCCTCGGCAACTAGCTGACTTGACAAGTCCCTGCTGCATGCAAAAGAGAGTCATGATTACCTACGATCATGGAGGCCGACAGATGGCCTTCACTGGACTATAAGAACAGAGGGGCACGCACCCCCGTTGTCCATCTCTTCTTGCTCCGCTCGCTTCGTCTTCCTTGCTTCTCCTCCATCCTTCCGCTAATGGCGCCAATCCACCGGTTATCTACCGAAGAGAAAGGAAAGGCCCCCCGGGAGGGACCCGACCCGCTCCCGCCGAATAAACGGCCGGTCCCCGGCCGCCGCAATGAGGTTGCAAGGCCGGAGATGTCGAGGCCTTGGTACGAGCGGCCACCTCCTGGGTATCTGCTACCCCTGTATGCCCGGGCCGAGGGCCCTGGAGAAGGAGACATCAAGCGACGCAGTCCATGCTGTCGGCGATGCCGACAAGCCATGGTGATGCGTGCCATTGATCCTGGGGTCCATGCTGCGGACTCCTCTCGCGAGCTCGTGCTCCATGCTGCGATGCCTCCGAGCTCCTGGATCCGCCTTCCCCCCTTCTTCACCTTAGAGATGCCGCCAAGGGGGCCTCTCGAGCTTTGGCTGCAGCACGCCGACTGCGGCACCCCAGCGACCGGAGAGGATGTTGAGGTCGTCGCTCCGGGCAAGGTCTACATGACCCGAGGCTGGGGCGAGATCGCCCGGGTCTGCCGAACAGGGGATGCCCTCATGATTCATTTTGAATACGATGGCGCCTCCTTGATGCTCTTCAAGGTCTTCGATGCAGATGACCGTCGGCTAGAGTGATGCCCTAGAGGTGTCAGCCAGGAGGTCAATGCGGCAAGGGCTAGGCCTACCGCCCGCTTCTCCGACGACTCCTCTGGCAGCAGTGCAGGCGCTCGGGAGTCCAGTGACTCTCCCGAGATCTTTGAGACTCCGGAGACGAGCGACGACAGCTACGTGCCCCCGAGCCCGCATCGTGACCGGAGCAAGGCGACCGCATCAGGCCGCCGGCGCGGCTGATCTGGATGGGGTTGGCGCCGGCCTCCCATGGCCCACTGTTGATGATGGCGTCGGCCACAAAGGCCCGTTTAGTTAGTGCTCCTTAGAATTCGCGCCTTTCGTTTCCTGTGACGAATCGATAGAGTACCCCGTGGGGGCATGTAAGATGTCTGCAATCCCTTTTGTTGATATGACACTGGTTATGAAGTGGTGCAAATGCTTGTCCTATCCCAGCTTGGTCCCCCCTTTCTAACCTCGCGACGACTTGGTGCTCTACGCTGATAGGTCTCGGTCCCCAGGCAGGCTTCACCCATCACTGGTAGGTCGTGATGCCGTGGTCAAGGACATGTGGTGAGCGGCCCGAGATCTAGTAAGGGCCCCCGAGCGGAACCGCGGAAGGAAGATTTCGGCGCACCCGTACCTAGCGCGCCAAATGTCAGATATCGGGTTCCGGCAAAACCCTTAAGGTTCGAACTCTGGGGTGCGCATGAAGATCTTCTCCCTATCAATCTATTTTCCGAAGCCTTGCCATGGATCTAATCTCCACGATGAACAACACAGGGGACGCAATGTTTATACTAGTACGGGCCACCGTTGTGGTGTAATACCCTACTCTAGTGTGTGGTGTGGTGGATTGCCTCTAGGGCTGATGATGAACAGTACAGGGGAAGAACAGCCTCGCGAGGGGTGTTCTTGAGCTGGTGTGATGTTCTACTTGTCCAGGATTCGATCCGCTCTCGATGAGATGTCCCTCTCTACGGCGGTGGCTATCTCTATTTATAGGGCCCTGGTCCTCTTCCCAAATATTGAGTGGGAAGGCAACCAACAACGGCCATTTTGAAAGGGGACAACTAGTACAAGCTATCTTGACTAAAGTTGGTCTTCGACTGCTAAAGGCACTGGTGATGACACTGTCTTGGGACCCATGGTGACCTCCGTCCTGCCGCTCTGCTAGTCTTGGTCTCATTGCACTGATATGGCAACCTTTGCTTGATGCCTCGGTACTCCGCGCCTGCGCTTGCCACTTTTGCACCAAAGAGGAAACGAGGTCACTGCACCGGTTGGCGCCCGCCTGGCCTCGATTGTTATGGCTTGCGTCACGAGCACCTCACGAGGTACTCCTTGCCTTGATCTCTCAGACTCCTCGCGAGCCTGCCTGGTGAGGCCGTCCCTGAGGAGGCCTTGCATCATTCGCCCCTCGAGGCTTGGCCCGTCGTGAGGGTCTTGGGCTTGGGTTGATGTAGACGGGCCGTATTGGGCCACTGCTTGAGCCACGCCGCAGGCCGCAGGCAGGCAAGTCTGGGTACCCCCGTTCCCAGAACACCGACAAAAAGAGAGGCCCTTTGCAGAGGGAAGCAAAGGTTGTCATGTGCTTTTAGGGTTGGATGTACAAAATCTTAATGCAAAAGAACGTCACTTTATATTTCCACTTGTGATAGGGACCTTTATTATGCAGTCTATCGCTTTTATTTCTTCCATATCACAAGCTCGTATAAAGCTTATTTTCTCCACACTAATAAATCATACATATTTAGAGAGCAATTTTTATTGCTTGAGCCATGACAACTTACTTGAAGGATCTTACTCAATCCGTAGGTAGATATGGTGGACTCTCATGGCAGAACTGGGTTTAAGGATACTTGGAAGCACAAGTAGTACCTCTACTTGGTGCAAAGAGTATGGCTAGCATGAGGGGTAAAGGCAAGCTCAACATGTTGGATGATCCATGACAATATACATTATTTTGGATATAAGAAAACATAACCCATTACATTTTCTTCCTTGTCCAACATCAACTCTTTAGCATGTCATATTTTAATGAGTGCTCACAATCATAAAAGATGTCCAAGATAGTATATTTATATGTGAAAACCTCTCTTTCTTTATTACTTCCTATTAATTGCAAAGATGACCAAAACTGTATTTGTCAACTCTCAACAACTTTTATTCATCATACTCTTTATATGTGAAGTCATTACTCTCCATAAGATCAATATGATCTTTTTATTTCTTTTTATTCTTTCTTTTACTTTTATTCCCTCAAGATCATAACAAGATAGCAAAGCCCTCGACTCAAAACTAATCTTTATTATATATAGTTCACGAACTCGATTACATAGATAGGGATCAACATAAAACCTCAAAGCTAGATCATACTAAACTTTATTCTACTAGATCAAGATATAACCAAAAGGATTGAACTAAGAAAAATTGTAAAGATAGAAGTGTGATAGTGATACAATACCGGGGCACCTCCCCCAAGATTGGCAGTTGCCAAGGGGAGTGCCCATACCCATGTGTTTATGTTTCTTTCTTCAGAGGTGGTGATGATGGAGTTGTTGATGATGGGGTGTCGCACATCGAGCATAGGAGATCCTCCAGCTTGCGGATAATGCCCTTGAGTGCGGTGATATGCTCTTGCAACAAAATAATTTCACGTGTGAGATACTTATTTTGTATGCGAGCTAGCTCAATCATCTTGAAAGCTGCAATTTCACTAGGGGTGAGATGATTGTAGTGGGGTTAAAGGAAGCCTTCGTCTTCTGCTGTCTGGAATTGTTCCTCCACGGCCTTCTTGATCTTGTCACCTTCCTTGATTTCCCCAATTTCTTATCGCTTCGTCACTATCTTCATTAGCCAAGCATCGTCGCCCATGTTGTTGGAGGAGGGGGACGACATGATGCCTGGCCTTGAGAAACTCTGGTAGAAAATAGCTCAAAAACAAAAACAGAAGATTTCGTCGTGGTACGGTGGTCAAAACCTTTGGGAGATTATATAATTAATTTTTACCAACCAAAAGAAGTATCGTGCAAGAAAACGGAGTCCGGAGGGCACACGAGGTGCCCATGAGGCAAGGGGCGCGCCCATGGGGGTAGGGCGCGCCCTCCACCCTCGTGGATGCCTTGTGTCCTTCCCGGACTACTTCTTATTTTCCTATTTTCTTAAATATTCCAAAACGGAGAAAATTGTTGTTATAACTATTTTGGAGTCGGTTTACTTACCGTACCACATACATATTCCTTTTCGGAGTCTCAAACACTCTGGAAAGTGTCCCTTATGTACTCCTCCGGGGTTACGGTGTCAAGAATATTGGTTTCAACATTTATGGGATTACCTGAGATATAATGTTTGATTCTTTGACCGTTCACCACCTTCATATTTGTGCATTCGAAGTTGTTGATTTTTATGGCACCGGAATGATAGACCTCCTTGATAATGCAAGGACCTTCCCATTTAGAGAGAAGTTTTCCTGAAAGAATCTTAAACGAGAATTGTATAGCAAAACATAATCACCTACATTAAACTCACGCTTTTGTATCCTTTTGTCAAGCCATCTTTTAACTTTTTCTTTAAAAAGTTTGGCATTCTCATAGGCATGGGTTCTCCATTCATCAAGTGAGCTAATGTCAAAAAGCCTCTTCTCACCGGCAAGTTTGAAATCATAATTGAGGTCTTTAATAGCACAATATGCCTTATGTTCTAGTTCGAGAGGTAAGTGACATGCTTTTCCATAAACCATTTTATACAGAGACATACCCATAGGATTCTTACATGCAGTTCTATAGGCCCATAATGCATCATCAAGTTTCTTGGACCAATTCTTTCTTGACCTATTAACAGTCTTTTGCAAAATTAAGTTTAGCTCTCTATTACTCAATTCAACTTGACAGCTATACTGTGGATGGTATGGAGATGCAATTCTATGATTAACATCATACTTAGCAAGCATCTTACGAAAAGCACCATGAATAAAATGGGAACCACCATTAGTCATTAAATATCTAGGGACTCCAAACCTCAGAAAAACAACTTCTTTAAGCATCTTAATAGAGGTGTTATGATCAGCACTACTAGTTGGAATAGTTTCTACCCACTTAGTAATGTAATCAACAGCAACTAAAATATGTGTATACCCATTAGAGGAAGGAAAAGGTCCCATATAATCAAAGCCCAAACATCAAATGGTTCAATAACAAGTGAATAGTTCCTAGGCATTTCTTGATGTCTACTAATATTATCAATTCTTTGACATTCATCACAAGACAAGACAAACTTACGGGCATCTTTGAAAAGAGTAGGCCAATAAAAACCGGATTGAAATACCTTATGTGCAGTCCTATCTCCAGCGTGGTGTCCTCCATATGCCTCGGAGTGACACTTGCGTAGGATCTGTTCCTGTTCATGCTCAGGTACACAACATCTAATGACACCATCTATTCGTTCATTATAAAGGTGTGGGTCATCCGAAAAGTAATGTCTTAAATCATAGAAAAACCTTTTATTTTGCTTGTATGTGAAACTAGGTGGTATAAATTTAGCAACAATGTAATTAGCATAATCAGCATACCATGGATCAGTACGAGAAGCATTTATGACAGCTAATTGTTCATCAGGAAAGCTATCATCAATAGGTAGTGGGTCATCAAGAACATTCTCCAACCTAGACAACTTGTCTGCAACGGGGTTCTTAGATCCCTTTCTACCAATAATATGCAAATCAAATTCTTGTAGCAAGAGAACCCATCTAATAAGTCTATGTTTAGCATCTTTCTTTTCCATAAGGTTTTTAATAGCAGCATGATTAGTGTGAACAGTTACTTTGTAATCAACAATATAAGGTCTGAACTTATCACAAGCAAATACAACTGCTAAAAATTCTTTCTCGATAGTAGAATAATTTCTCTGGGCACTGTCTAGGGTTTTACTAGCATATTGGATAAAATTTAATTTCTTATCAAATCTTTGTCCTAGAACGACACCTACATCATAATCACTAGAATCAAACATGATTTCAAAGGGTAAATTCCAATCAGGTGGCTAAACAATAGGTGCACAAATCAAGGCTTTCTTAAGTATTTCAAATGCTTCTACACAATCATCAACAAAGACAAAAGGAACATACTTTGTAATAGATTAGTCAGAGGACTAGAAATTTTTGAGAACTCTTTAATGAACCTCCTATAAAAAACGGCATGACCAAGGAAACTTCTTATACCTTTGATGTCCTTAGGACACGACATCTTTTCAATAGCATCAACTTTAGCTTTATCAACTTTAATACCTCTTTCAGAAATTTTATGCCCCAAGACAATACCTTCATTAACCATAAAGTGACACTTCTCCCAATTCAAGACAAGATTAGTTTATTCACATCTCTGCAAGACTTGATCAAGGTTGCTTAAGCAATTATCAAAATAAGTTCCATACACGGAGAAATCATCCATGAAAACCTCAACAATCTTTTCACAAAAGTCAGAGAATATAGCAGTCATACATCTTTGAAAGGTAGCAGGTGCATTACATAAACCAAAAGGCATACGTCTATAAGCAAAGGTACCGAAAGGGCAAGTAAAAGTGGTCTTATCCTGATCCTCTTATGACACATGTATTTGAGAGAAACCAGAATAACCATCTAGAAAGCAAAAATTTGTATGTTTAGACAATCTTTCTAGCATTTGATCAATAAAAGGTAAAGGGTAATGATGTTTTTAGTAGCTTTATTTAATTTGCAGAAATCAATTACCATTCTATAACCTGTAACAATTCTTTGTGGGATCAATTCATATTTATCATTAGGAACAACAGTAATACCTCCCTTCTTAGGGACACAATGGACATGACTTACCCACTGACTATCAGCAACAGGATAAATTATACCTGCCTACGGAAGCTTTAGTATTTCATTTCTTACCACTTCTTTCATCTTAGGGTTTAATTGTCGTTGGTGATCAACAACTGGTTTAGCGTCTTTCTCTAGCTTTATTTTGTGCTGGCATAGAGTGGGACTAATGCCCTTAAGATCATCCAGAGTATATCCAATATCAGCATGGTGCTTCTTCAGAGTTTTCAATAATTTCTCTTCTTCCCGCTCTAAAAGGTTAGCACTAATAATAACAGGATATATCTTCTTCTCATCAAGATAAGCATATTTAAGAGTATCAGGTAAAGGTTTAAGCTCAAACATGGGATCACCCTTGGGTGGAGGAGGATCCCCTAGGATTTTAACAGGCAAGTTGTGTTTCAATATAGGTCCCTATTTAAAGAATACTTCATCTATTTCCCTTCTTTCATTCATAAACATATCATTTCATGGTCTAGTAAATATTGTTCTAATGGATCATTAGGAGGCACGATAATAGAAGCAAGACCAATAATGTCATCTTTACTAGGCAATTCTTTATCATGGGGTTGTCTACGGAATTTAGCAAAATTAAAATCATGAGACATATCCCCTAAACCAACAGTAAAAATATCCTTTTCGCAATCTATCTTAGCATTAACAATATTCAAGAAGGGTCTACCAAATATAATGGGACAAAAGTCATCTTGTGGGGAACTAAGAACAAGAAAATCAGTAGGATATTTAAATTTCCCACACAAGACTTCAACATCTCTAACAATCCCATTAGTGAAATAGTATCTCTATTGGCAAGTTTAATAGTAACATCAGTACCTTCTATTTCAGCAGGTGTGATATCATGCATAATTTCTTTGTATAAGGAATGAGGTATTGCACTCACACTAGCACCCATATCACCTAAGCCATGATAACAATGATCTCCTATTCTAAGAGAAACAACAGGCATGCCAACAACAGGTCTATGTTTATTTTTAGTATCGGGTCTAGCAATTCTAGCAGCTTCATCCCAAAAGTAAATAACATGCCCATCAATATTATCGACCAAGAGATCCTTATCCATGGCAATAATAGGTTCAACTTTAATTTTCTCAGGGGTGTAGGTGTTCTAGCCTTACTCTTATGAACCACAATTTAAGTTTTAGCATGATCCTTTATTCTAATAGGAAAAGGTGGTTTCTCAATATAAGCAGTAGGAACAATAGGATCAACATTATAAGTGATAGTATTTTCTTAAACTTTGATAGGTTCTACTACTTTTACTTCAATGGGAGGATGATATTTAAACCACTTTTCCTTAGGGAGATCAACATGAGTAGCAAATGATTCACAGAAAGAAGCTACTATCTCATAGTCAAGTCCATATTTAGTGCTAAATTCACGAAAAGCATTGGTATCCATAAAAGATTTAACACAATCAAACTTAGGTGTTATACCTGACTCCTTACCTTCGTCGAGTTCCCAATCTTCAGAGTTGCATTTAATTCTTTCCAATAAATCCCATCTGAATTCAATAGTCTTCATCATAAAAGAACCAGTACAAGAAGTATCGAGCATGGAGCGATTATTGAGAGAAAGCCAAGCATAAATTTTTTGAATAATAATTTCTCTTGAGAGCTCATGATTGGGGCATGAATATAACTTTGACTTAAGCCTCCCCCAAGCTTGAGCAATACTTTCTCCTTTGCGACGCCAAAAATTATATATATAATTATGATCACGATGAACCAGATGCATAGGATAAAGCTTTTGATTAAATTCCAATTTCAACCGGTTGTAGGTCCATGATCCAATATCATAACATAGCCTAAACCATATCAATGCATGTCCCTTCAAATATAAAGGGAAGGCCTTCTTCTTGATAACATCCTCGGGCATACCTGCAAGCTTAAATAATCCACAAACTTCATCCACATAGATTAGGTGCATATCTGGATGTAATGTTCCATCTCGTGTAAAGGGATTAGCTAGCAGTTTCTCTATCATACCCGAAGGAATTTCAAAGTAAACATTTTCAGTAGGTTCAGTAGGTTGAGGAGAAACTCTTTGCTCTACTGATCGGGGTGAAGATACCCGGAACAATCCCCTTAAAGGATTATTTTCCATATAACAAGTGATAGTAAATTTCAGCACACTATATAAATTTTTCCTTACCAAATTCCACCTAGCAAAGGCGCTTCACTCCCTGGCAACGGTGCCAGAAAAGAGTCTTGATGACCCACAAGTATAGGGGATCTATCGTAGTCCTTTCGATAAGTAAGAGTGTTGAACCCAACGAGGAGCAAAAGGAAATGACAAGCGGTTTTCAGCAAGGTATTCTCTGCAAGCACTGAAATTATCGGTAACAGATAGTTTTGTGATAAGGTAATTTGTAACAGGTAACAAGTAAAAAAATAAGGTGCAGCAAGGTGGCCCAATCCTTTTTGTAGAAAAGGACGAGCCAGGACAAACTCTTATATAAAGGAAAGCGCTCCCGAGGACACATGGGAATTTCTGTCAGGCTAGTTTTCATCATGCTCATATGATTCGCGTTCGTTACTTTGATAATTTGATATGTGGGTGGACCGGTGCTTGGGTACTGCCCTTCCTTGGACAAGCATCCCACTTATGATTAACCCCTCTCACAAGCATCCGCAACTACGAAAGAAGAATTAAGGTAAACCTAACCATAGCATGAAATATATGGATCCAAATCAGCCCCTTACGAAGCAACACATAAACTAGGGTTTAAGCTTCTGTCACTCTAGCAACCCATCATCTACTTATTACTTCCAAATGCCTTCCTCTAGGCCCAAACAATGGTGAAGTGTCATGTAGTCGACGTTCACATAACACCACTAGAGGAAAGATAACATACATCTCATCAAAATATCAAACGAATACCAAATTCACATGACTACTGTCAGGACCCCGATCCAATGCCACACCGATCTAGCATGTAACACCTCATATCACTTTGCGGCCTCACGCATGGTATTCTCACGGGTGTCGCCTTACCAGGCCCGGGACCGTTTGCGCCTTTTGGCTCACGTATATGATAGTGTCGCTAGCATCCATATGACATGGAACCCGGGCTAACATGACTAGTCGTGAACCCAAAGTGGTGCTAACTTACAGGGACAGGCATACATGACCCAACATCGAACGTGTCGGTCAACAACGAGTGAATCCGGGCTGTAGCAGCTAGGCTAGCAGGACTCCAGAGAATCTGGGCTGTAGCAGGCTAACAGGACTCCGGTAGACACCGCGTGACATTTCCCCGAAGGGACAGACACAGGAATGAAGAAGGACACATGCCGGCCAGCCTAAGTGTTTCGGAGCAGTAGCAAGCTTCCATGGCTCAGTGGAAGCACTAGGAGACATTTCCCAGTAAGAGAGGCTACCAAGGATAAACAACTAGGTTGTTAGATCCCACACATACCAAGTATTTCAATAACATACACACAATATGCTCGATATGTGCAAATACAACATGGCATCACAACATGACTCTACGACTCAAGTATTTTATTCAATAGGCTCCGAGGAGCGAGATATTACAAACATGGGTCTCATGACCCAACATTCAGAGCATGCAAGTCGAAGCACATGCGGAAGCTTAACTTGTCTGAGTACAGACAACTATAAATGAAAAAGGCTGAGAAGCCTGACTATCTACCAGATCCTGTCGAGGGCACAAGATCGTAGCTGAGGTAACAAGGTAAACGTCAAAGTCCATCCGGAACTACTAATGAGACTGAAGTCTCTCTACAAAAAACATAAAATAGGCAAACATGAGTACAAATGTACCCAGCAAGACTTACATCAGAGCTATCTACATATGCATCATTATCAACAAAGGGGGTGGTGGAGTTTAACTATAGCAAGCCAGCTTTGACTCGGTGGCTATCCTACACTACGACTGCAAGTAACTCTTTTGAGGTGGCGCACACGAGTCCACATATTCACCAACCAATACACCACTATTGATTCGCTCACGTCTTCCTACGAGAACGCCATCCGTAACACTCACGCTTATCTTACGTATTTTAGAGTATCCACTTTCACTTCTCTATGAACTGTACAGGCAACCCAGAAGTCCTTTTCTGCGGACATGGCTATTCGAATAGATGATGTTAACCCTTCAGGGGTGTACTTCTTCACACACGCTGTCACCACTTACCACCGTTTACACGACATGTACTCGGCAACCTTCAAGCGGAAGCCCAGCGAGGGTGTCGGCCACGACCTGACTAACCACACAAGTCTCTCGTCCAGGTTTATCGCCTATTCGGGTTCCATCTGCAAGGAGATCCGGCCGGGGTGTCGCTCACGGCCCCAAACGATGTCTGCAGGGTTCCCAAGCCCACCTCGACGGGTGGATCTACGCTTGGTACACCGTGCCATGGTGCCTAGTCTATCCCAAGCCCACCTGTATCGGGTGCCACTTGGTAGACTACTAGCACTACCTACAAACACCAGAAACTAGTTGCAACTCCTGGACAGAGATCGAGTTGATTAATAAGTCAAGAGAGCTTGGAGTCCCCGGAGCCCAATGTGTGGTAGTAACTGTTCATGGATCACAAACACAGAACTCAGTTCCTGAGGACGGTTTCAATGAGACAACCCACCATGTACTCCTACATGGCCTCTCGCCGCTACCTTTACCAAATCGTGTTCACACACTTAGCTCTCAATAGTAGGACATGTTCACAACTTTCCAATTCATCCCCGATGAATCAGACCTGACACAACTCTAAGCAATAGCAGGCATGACAAACAAGCATGAATGAGTAGGCACATCAGGGCTCAAACAACTCCTACTCATGCTAGTGGTTTTCATCTATTTACTGTGGGAATGACAGGTCATCCAGAGGAAAGGGATTCAACTACGCAACATGTAACAGTTGAAACGTTGTTGTCCTAATGCAGTAAAATAGAGCAGGAGCGCGAGAGTGGGATTGTATCGGAATGAACAAGGGGTTTGTGCTTGCCTGGCACTTCTAAAGATAGTATAGTTCTTCATTGGTGTCATTGATCACATCTTCGAAACGCGTCTATCAAGAGGGGGCAATTACCGGCAACTGAGAAAGAAACACAATCAATGCAATGCACAATATGATGCATGCTCATGACATGGCAAGATGAGTGTGTTGGCCTAGTGCAACAACAACCAGATGGATTTGGGTCATTTTGAACCAAAGGTTCAATCCCAAACTCAAATTATGAATTTAAACAGTGCCTTATCATGTTTTGATATAAACAGCAGGTTTAAGTTGCTTTATCATGCATGAAACCAGCGCAGATGGATAGATTGGATTTTTTTATCATTTTTCATATATAAATTATTTCATTCTGAGCTATGGTTGAATTTATATGAATTTTTGAAGTTTATACTAACTTCGGGAATTTTCTGAATTAAATAGAATTAAACTAATTCCAGAAAAGGATTTACTGCGTCAGCCTGACGTCAGTGTGACGTCGGCAGGTCAACTAAGTCGGTCCAGGTCAAACCTGACCAGTGGGGTCCACTGGTCAGTGGCTGGAGCTGGTTAGTGTCGCCGAGAAGTGGGCCCAGTCAACAGCCACGTCAGCTTGGTCAACGCTGGCGCCTGGGTCCCGTTGGGTTATAACTAATCTAAGCAAAAATAAAACTGGAGTTAATTAGGGCGTGGGGCCCATGTGTCATTAGCTCAGGGGGTTGTTTAGTGGGGTGATTAGCTGCTAATCACGTGGCCACGTCGGACGCGCCGGCGATTAAACAACGGCGACCACGGCTCGCGGCGGCGACACTCGGGATCGAGCTATAGGCAACGGTTTCAAGCGCGGTTTGGTCCTGTGAGACGCTGTGCTCGTCCGCATCCAACAGAGCCATCAGCTCGTGCTAGGGTGGACCGTAGTGACAGCGGCGATAGCAAGCGCGGCGGCCGGAGCTCGGGCAAGCTCGGCAATGACGCTGCGGTGCATGGGGGAACTAGCTGACGGTGGTGTTAAGTTTTTGGGAACATGCTGAGAATGTAGCAGTGCTTGGACGCGACGAAAATGGCCTCTGGCCACCGCGGCTTGAAGTCCGGCGGTGGTGAGATCACGGCTCCGGCAACT
>NC_041387.1:497766523-497855169 GCF_002162155.2 Triticum dicoccoides
GCATCGGGCAAGGGTCTCAGCGAGCTCGGGGAAGGCCTGACGGTGGCGAATCAAGCGGCGGGAATCGCCGGCACCAAGGTTGAAGAAGACATCCGGGACGGCGACACGGTGCTTCCCCGGTTTATTGGCTTGGCGTGGACGACGAGGGCGATGATGCGGAGCTCGGTGACGCGGAGAGGGAGCGATGGAGTGGCTCTGGCCGCGGTGGTTGCTCATCGGCGGCGGCGGCGCATTTTGGTGAGGTGGGGACAAGGCGAGGGAGGAAGAACCAGAGGAGGGGGAGAGCTCCAGGGAGAGAGGGGAGAAGTGCAGGGTCGTGCTCATCCCCTGGGCCTGTCGTGCTGGCTGGGGAAGCAGGTAGGCAGGAGGTGGCGTCGGCGCGTGCGTGTCCGGCACGCTGCTGCTTCGGGCGAGGGGGAGGAAGACGACAGAGAGGAGGATGTGGGCTGGGCCGGCGAGCTCGGATGGGCCGCCAGCTGGACTAGAGCGCCAGGTAAGTGCCTAGGTGAGCCTCTCTCTCTTTTATTTTTTGTTTTCCATTTTTTGTGTTTGTTTCTGGGTTTAGTAAAAATACTAAACCTTTTCTAAAAATCCTGAAATAAATTGTGGGCACTATTGAAATGTTTTTCGGCAGCCCTCAACCATTATCAGAATTATTTGGGTAAATAAAATATTTATAGTATTTAAATGCCCAATTTCAAATACTTTATGATTTAATTCAAAAATCCAGAATGGCCCTAGAAAAGTGTGCACAATTTTTGGTAGGGGATCTAGACCAATTCAAAAATGATGAACTTTTCCAAAGGCATTTTGGGTTCATTGAAATGATTTTTATTTGAACCTAGTTGATTCATTTGTGCTAGGGTTTGGATCAATTCCCATTTCAAGTTTAAATGCAATTTAAACATGATACAACACATGTCTACCTAGCCCAGAGCATAACAGAACTAGGGATGTGACAACTACTTATAACAAGACTTCTCCCATGTCCTCAGGAACAAACGTAACTACTCACAAATCATATTCATGGTCATAATCAGAGGGTTATTAATATGCATAAAGGATCTTAACGTATGATCTTCCACTGAATAAACCAAGTAGCATCAACTACAAGGAGTAATCAACACTACTAGCAATCCACACATACCAATCTGAGGTTTTGAGACAAAGATCGGATACAAGAGATGAACTAGGGTTTTAGAGGAGATGGTGCTGGTGAAGATGTCGATGGAGATGGACCCCCTCTCGATGAGAGGATCGATGGTGATGACGATGGTGATGATTTCCCCCTCGTGGAGGGATGATTCCCCGGCAGAACAGCTCCGCTGGAGCCCTAGATTGGTTCCGCCAAGGTCCCGCCTCGAGACGGGGGCGCTTCATCCCGAAAGATTCCTTATGATTTTTTCTAGGGCAAAAGACACCATATACTAGAAGATGGGCATCGGGGCGCTTCATCTCGAATGCTTCCTTATGATTTTTTCTAGGGCAAAAGACACCATATACTAGAAGATGGGCATCGGGGGGCTTCCAAGTGGCCCACGAGGCAGGGGGCACGCCCTCCACCCTCGTGGAATGTGGGTGGCCCCCCTCTGGTGCTTTCTTTGCCCAATATTTTTAATATGTTCCAAAACTAACTTTCGTGGAGTTTCAGGACTTTTGGGGTTGTGCAGAATAGGTCTCTAATATTTGCTCCTTTTCCAGCCTAGAATCCAGTTGCTGGCATTCTCCCTCTTCATGTAAACCTTGTAAAATAAGAGAGAAAAGGCATAAGTATTGTGACATAATGTGTAGTAATATCCCATATTGCAATAAATATCGATATAAAAGCATGATGCAAAGTGGACGTATCAGGGGCTGATTCCACGACGGGTAACCACTGTCCTCCTCCAACAATTCAAGAAGACTGGGCCCTCACCATAATGCTCTCTCGCGCCACGCACCTCCATTACCTACCCCACGCGATGCATGCAACATACGTGGCTAAGGATAAGGGCGTGTTGGGAAGAGTGAATTGGCGGTTTCTACCCCGTGCGTTGAAGTCATTCACGAGCCATTCCAAGGGCGGCCCCACCACTATTGGCTTTACACGATGCGCGGGGAAACCAGATACTGGCCCAGACTCAAGATTAATGAAGAAGCAAAGAAGACCCCAAGAGGCCAGCCTCTTTGGCGCCCCTGCCTGTGCACTTATTAGGGCCTACCCCGACGATGTTCAACAGCGCGATCGGGGCAGGCCCGGGGGCTTCTTTGGATGCAACAAACCATGGGTATGTTGCCCTGACTATGCACAGCAAGGGAACAAGATTGTGGCATCAAGCTATGCTAGAGTACAAGAGACCAAAATCTTTGAAGGACCAACATGCAGAACAAGAGGACCAAGATCAAGCCAGAGAAGCAAGATACCGCCAGGAGAAAAGCCTCCCTTGCCGGGTAAACAGGCTAGCCAAGGGCAGAGCCACCCCAGAAGAGAATGTCCAAGACATCCCGGCAGGGCCTGCTGGGACTCACAGAGACAAGAAACACCTCATCAACCACTCCCCCACGACCCACGTCGTCAATCAATGCAGTGCCAAGCTGCAAAGTGATCAAGTGGCAGCCATTCGCCACATGACAACCTCTTTCTACAGGAAAGCCTACAGATGACACCCGTCCTGCGACGTGTCAAACAAGTAGGTGTGGAGCTGGCAAAATAAGCCCGGCAAGGCTTGCCAGGCAAACAACGATGTGACATTGAGCGGCACATTTAATGCGCTCTATCAGCCTGCAGAGTTACGTATGATAGCACTGTTCACTATCTTATCAGTGTACAATGACTGATTTGCCATTGTGGTGACCCCTTAACATATAAAAGGAGGCCCATGGAAACCATAGAAAGGGTTCGCGTGGTTGGAAAGTTAGACACCCATACGCACGTAGCCACTACCACCCTTGCCGGGCAAGTCTACTACGCTCCACCACCATCCTTCCACCATCAATCAACCAAAGCCGGAGTAGGGTTTTACGCCTCGCAGCGGCCCGAACCTAGGTAAAATTGCTCGTGTGATCCCTGTCGTGCTGCCCCCACGCTCCTCTGCTCTTTGTGCAACGTGACACCCCCCTGCCGAACCAGCAAGGGGCCCTTTGGTCCCATAGGTGGCTATGGTTTCCCATGACATGGTGTCTAGATTGGATCTGTGGTTTCTGGAACTTGCGGCGGCTGGGATTGTTTTTCATCGCCTCCCCTCGGGTTTCTAGAATATTGGGGTATTTATGGAGCAAAGAGGCGGTGCGAGGCGGCCGAGGTGGGCACAACCCACCAGGGCGTACCTGGGCCCCCAAGCGTGCACATGTGGGTTGTGCTCCCCTCGGAGCCCCCCTTGGTACTTCTTTGGTCCAACAGGTGTCTTATGGGCCAGATAAAATCACCAAAAAGTTTTGTTGCGTTTGGACTCCGTTTGGTATTGATTTTCTGCGAAGTAAAAAAACAAGCAAAACACGGCAATTGGCACTAGGCACTATGTCAATAGGTTAGTCTTAAAAAATGATATAAACTTGCTATAAAATGATTGTAAAACATCCAAGAATGATAATATAACAGCATGGAACAATAAAAAAATTATAGATACGTTGGAGACGTATCACACCTCCGCTGTCAGTCACCTTCGCCGCAAGTCGCCTTCGCCTTTGAGTGGCCCAACTCCAGCTCCAAACTCGCCCGCTTCCACCGTCGAGCCGGCCCCGCAGTAGCCCACCTCCGAGACGGCCGTTGATACATCTCCAACGTATCTATAATTTTTGATTGTTCGATGCTATTATATTATCTGTTTTGGATGTTTTATATGCATTAATATGCTATTTTATATTATTTTTGGGACTAACCTATTAACCTAGAGCCCAGTACCAGTTTCTGTTGTCCCCTTGTTTTTGAGCCTCGCAGAAAAGGAATACCAAGCGAAGTCCAAACAGAATAAAACCTTCGCGATGATTTTTCTTCGACCAGAGGACACCCAGGAGACTTGGAGTGCAAGTCAGAAGAGCCATAGGGCGGCGACTAGGGGGGAGGGCGCGGCCCCTACCTTGTGGGCCCCTTGGTGACCTCCTGACCTAGATCTTCCTCCTATATATTCACAAATATTCCCAAACCACTAGAGGCATCCACGAAAACACTTTTCCACTGCTGCAACCTTCTGTTCCCATGAGATCCCATCTAGGGGCCTTTTCTGGCGTCCTGTCAGAGGGGGATTCGATCATGGAGGGCTTCTACATCAACTCTATTGCCCTTCCAATGAAGCATGAGTAGTTTACCACCGACCTAAGGGTCCATAGCTAGTAGCTAGATGGCTTCTTCTCTCTCTTTGATTCTCAATACCATGTTCTCGTCGATGTTCTTGGAAATATATCCGATATAATCTTCTTTTGCAGCGTGTTTGTCGAGATCTGATGAATTGTGGATTTATGATCTGTTTATCTATGAATGTTATTTGAATCTTCTCTGAATTCTTATATGCGTGATTTTATATCTTTGTAATTATGTTTGAATTATCGGTTTAGTTTGGCCAACTAGATTGGTTTTTCTTGCAATGGGAGAAGTGCTTAGCCTAATTTGGGCTCAATCTTGCAGTGTACTTTCCCAGTGACAGTAGGGGAAGCAAGGCACGTATTGTATTATTGCCATCAAGGATAAAAATATGGTGTTTACATCATATTGCTTGAGTTTATTCCTCTACATCATGTCATCTTACTTAATGCGTTACTCTGTTCTTCACAAACTTAATACTCTAGATGCAGGCAGGAGTCGGCCGATGTGTGGAGTAATAGTAGTAGATGCAGGCAGGAGTCGGTCTACTTGACACAGATGTGATGCCTATATTTCATAATCATTGCCTTGGATATTGTCATAACTTTGCGCTTTTCTATAAATTGCTCGACAGTAATTTGTTCACCCACCGTATTATTTGCTATCTGGGGAGAAGCCTGTAGTGAAACCTATGGGCCCCGGGTCTATTTTCCATCATATTAGTTTCCGATCTACTATTTTGCAATATTTTAATTTCAGATCTATAAACCAAAAAACCCAAAAATATTTTACCTTTTGTTTATCTATCTCTATTAGATCTCACTTTTGCAAGTGACCGTGAAGGGATTGACAACCCCTTTATCGCATTGGGTGCAAGTTGTTTGATTTTTTGTGTAGGTATTGGTGGCTTGTGTGTTGTCTCCTACTGGATTGATACCTTGGTTCTCTAAATGAGGGAAATACTTATCACTACTTTGCTGCATCACCCTTTCCTCTTCAAGGGAAAAACCAACACAAGCTCAAGAAGTAGGGGGAGAATTTCTGGCGCCGTTGCTGGGGAGATCTACGCCAAGTCAAGACATACCAAGTACCCATCATAAAACGCTCATCTATTGCATTACATTATTCGCCATTTGCCTCTTGTTTTCCTCTCCCCCACTTCTAAAATGATTTTTGAAAAGATTCTCCCTTTTCTTTGCCCTTCTTCCGTTCGTCTTTTGTTTGCTTTTTGTTTTCTCGTGTGTTAGATCACTTGTCTCGCTTCCATGGCAAGTCCTCCCACCATTGTTAGCACTCCCGATAATGAGGTCCTTAATTTTAAGCAAAGGGAGGGAGAAAATTTAAAAGATGCTTGGTATAGAATTTGCAATGCTCAGAATATATCTACTCGAAAGCAATCTACTATCGTTCTTCTTCACAATATTTACGTGGGCATTACTCCTTAGAATATATATGTTCTAGATACCATCACCGGGGGGAATTTCTTGGGCAGCCATACTTTTAACTCTTACAATGCTATGATATATTTGTTAGGCCCACCACCTCTTTTGGTCAATAGAACTGTTTTAACCTTGGAACATGTGATGCAAAGGTTTGATATTATTGAAAATAAAATTGCTACTATAGAGATGAATGAAAATTTGGATAAAAATATTCATAACCAGATTGCTCAATATGGATCTAAGGTAGGAGTTACTTTGACGAATCTTAGAGAAAAGAAACCCATAATTTATGAAAAGATAGATCAAGATTTTACTAGAATTAGCAAACAATAAGATATTATTACCAATTTGGGTTTCGCTTTTTCCTCCATTAAAACTACTCAAAATCTTCATCCTACTCAGACTGCCAAGTTTATTTATGTTCCTAAGAATAAGGGGTAATCTTCTAGTAAAGAAAATGAGGATATTAAAACGATAAGTGTTCACCCCAATTTTTTCAATATTATTAAGGAACCAATTGCCATGAGTGAATTCCTTGATTTTTTTCCTAGGAATTTGAACATTGATAAAAACAAAGAATCTCTTAAGGTTTATTAGTGTGCAAATTATGGATTGCATACCAAATATGACAATACCTAGATCTATTCATGTTTTTCTGCCTAGCTAAGGGCGTTAAACAATAGCGCTTGTTGGGAGGCAACAAAATTTTATTTTTTTCTTTGATTTTTGGTTCTGTTTTGCCATAAATAATTCATCTAGCCTCTGGTTAGATATGTTTTTGTGTTTTAATTAGTGTTTGAGCCAAGTAAGACCTTTGGGATGGCTTACAATGAGAGTTGTTTTGATCTTGCTGAAAAACAGAAACTTATACGCCCAGGAAAATAATTTTCATTTTTTACAGAAGCATTCTTTTGATCTGATTCTTTTTGCAAAAGATTGGTACACAAATGTCCCAGGTTATCCTAATTTTTAAGAATTTTTGGAGTTACAGAATTATTCGAAGTTTCCAGATTGCTAAAGATTGTTCTATTTTTTACAGATTCTGTTTTCTATGTGTTGTTTTCTTATTTTGATGAATCTATAGGTAGTATTGGGGGGTACAAACCATGGAGAAGTTGGAATATAGTAGATATTACACCAATATAAATAAATAATTAGTTCACAACAGTACCAAAAGTGGTGATTTATTTTCTTATACTGACGGATCTCATAAGATTTTCTATTGAGTTTTGTATTGTGAATTTTCCAAATTTTGGGTAAGAATTTGATGTACTATGGAATAAGGAGTGGCAAGAGTCTAAGCTTAGGGATGCCCCTGAAGGCATCCCCTCTTTCGTCTTCGTCTATCGGTAACTTTACTTGAGGCTATATTTTTATTCACCACATGATCTGTGTTTTGCTTGGAGCGTCTTGTATGATATGAGTCTTTACTTTTTAGTTTGCCACAATCATCCTTGCTGTACACACCTTTTGAGAGGGAGACACATGAATCATGATTTATTAGAATACTCTTTGTTCTCTAGTGCTTCACTTATAGCTTTTTAGAGCACGATAGTGGCCTTATTTTGTAGAAATTATTAAACTCTCATGCTTCACTTATATTATTTTGGGAGTTTCTCTAAACAGCGTGGTAATTCGCTTTGGTTATAAATTTAGTCCTAATATGATAGGCATCCAAGAGGGATATAATAAAAACTTTCATATAAAGTGCATTATATACTATGAGAGGTTTGATTCCTTATGATTGTTTTGAAATATGAAGATGGTGATATTAGAGTCATGCTAGTGGAGTAATTGTGTATTGTAGAAATACTTGTGTTGAGGTTTGTGATTCTCGTAGCATGCACGTATGGTGAACGGTTATGTAACAAAGTCGGAGCATGATTTATTTATTGATTGTCTTCCTTATGAGTGGCGGTCGGGGACGAGCGATGGTCTTTTCCTACCAATCTATCCCCCTAGGAGCATGTGCGTAGTACTTTATTTCGACAACTAATAGATTTTTTCAAGAAGTATGTGAGTTCTTTATGACTAATGTTGAGTCCATGGATTATACGCACTCTCACCCTTCCACCATTACTAGGCTCTCTAGTACCACGCAACTTTTGTCGGTACCATATACCTTCCTCAAGCCACCATACCTACTTATTATGGCATTTCCATAGCCATTCCGAGATATATTGCCATGCAACTTTCCACCATTTTGTTTATTATGACACGCTTCATCATTGTCATATTACTTTGCATGATCATGTAGTTGACATAGTAATTGTGGCAAAGCCACCGTTCATAATTTTCATACATGTCACTCTTGAGTCATTGCACATCTATTGTAATTCTTGAGTTGTAAGTAAATGAAAGTGTGATGATCATCATTATTAGAACATTGTCCCATGTGAGGAAAGGATGATGGAGACTATGATTCCCACACAAGTAGGGATGAGACTCCGGACGAAAAAAAGAGGCCAAAAAAAGAGAGAAGGCCAAAATAAATAAATAAAATGAGAGAAAAGGGAGAAGGGGCAATGTTACAATCCTTCTACCACACTTGTGCTTAAAAGTAGCACCATGATCCGAGTCTCCTATGTTGTCACTTTCATATACTAGTGGGAATTTTTCATTATAGAACTTGTCTTGTATATTCCAGTGATGAGCTTCCTCAAATTGCCCTTAGTCTTCGTGAGCAAGCGAGTTGGATGCACACCCACTTAGTTTTTTTTTGAGCTTTCATAAACTTATAGCTCTAGTGCATCCGTTGCATTGCAATCCCTACTCACTCACATTGATATCTATTGATGGGCATCTCCATAGCCCGTTGATACGCCTAGTTGATGTGAGACTATATCCCTCTTTTGTCTTCTCCACAACCACTAGATTCTATTCAACGTATAGTGCTATGTCCATGGCTCACGCTCATGTATTGCGTGAAAGTTGAAAAAGTTTGAGAACATCAAAAGTATGAAACAATTGCTTGGCTTATCATCGGGGTTGTGCATGATTTGAATATTTTGTGTGATGAAGATGGAGCATAGCGAGACTATATGATTTTGTCGGGATAAGCTTTCTTTGGCCATGTTATTTTGAGAAGACATAATTGCCTTGTCAGTATACTTGAAGTATTATTGTTTTTCTGTAAAAAAAAAGGGCAACCTGGTGCATGTAGCTCCCGCTTGCGCAGGGTCCAGGGAAGGGTCCGACCACTTTGGGTCTATAGTACACAGCCTTTCCCTACATTTCTGTAAGAGGCTGTTTCCAGGACTTGAACCCATGACCTCATGGTCACAAGGCAGCAGCTTTACTTGAAGTATTATTGTTTTTCTGTCAATATTAAAATTTTGTTTTGAGACTTATGAATCTGAACATTCATGCCACAATAAAGAAAAATTACATGGATAAATATGTTAGGTAGCATTCAGCATCAAAAATTCTATTTTTATCATTGACCTACTCGAGAACGAGCAGGAATTAAACTTGGGGGTGCTTGACACGTCTCCAATGTATCTATAATTTTTTATTGTTCCATGATGTCTGTTTTGGATGTTTTATATGCATTAATATGCTATTTTATATTATGTTTTAGACTAAACTATTAACCTCGAGCCGAGTGCCAGTTTTCTGTTTTTTCCTTGTTTTTGAGTTTTGCAGAAAAGGAATAACAAATGGAATCCAAACAGAATAAAACCTTCATGATGATTTTTCTTGGACTAGAAGACACCCAGGAGACTTGGAGATCAAGTCGGAAGAGTCATGAGGCGGCCACAAGGGGGGACGACGTGCCCCCTGCCTTGTGAGCACCACGTGACTCCACCGACCTAGTTCTTCGTCCTATATATTCACATATATCCCCAAACAACCAGAAGCATCCACGAAAACACTTCTCCACCGCCGCAACCTTCTGTTCCCGTAAGATCCCATCTAGGGGCCTTTTCCAGCAACCTGTTGAAGGGGGATTTGATCACGAAGGGCTATAGGTCAACTCTATTGCCCTTCCGATGAAGCGTGAGTAGTTTACCTGAGACCTACAGGTTCATATCTAGTAGCTAGATGTCTTCTTCTCTCTCTCTCTCTCTTTGATTCTCAATACCATGTTCTCCTCGATGTTATTGGAGATCTATCTAATGTGATCTTCTTTTATGGTGTGTTTGTCGAGATCCGATGAATTGTGGATTTATGATCAGGTTATCTATGAATATTATTTGAATCTTCTGTGAATTCTTATATGGATGATTTGACATCTTTGTAATTCTCTTCGAACTATCGGTTTTGTTTGGCCAACTAGATTGGTCTTTCTTGCAATGGTAGAAGTGCTTAGCTTTGGATTCAATCTTCCGGTGTCCTTTGCTAGTGACAATAGTGGAAGCAAGACACGTCTTGTATTATTGCCATTGAGGATAAAAAGATGGGGTTTACATCATATTGCTTGAGTTTATTCCTCTACATCATGTCATCTTACTTAATGCGTTACTCTGTTCTTTATGAACATAATACTCTAGATGCATGCTGGATAGCGATCGATGTGTGGAGTAATATTAGTAGATGCAGAATCATTTCGGTCTACTTGACACGGACATGATGCCTATATGCATTAATATGTTATTTTATATTATTTTTGGGACTAACCTATTAATGTAGAGCCTAGTGTCAGTTCCTATTTTTTCCCTGTTTTTGAGTTTCGTAGAAAAGGAATACCAAACGGAGTCCAAATGGAATGAAACCTTCGCGATGATTTTTCCTTGACCAGAAGACAACCATGAGACTTGGAGATGAAGTCGGAGGATCCATGAGGCGGCCGCAAGGACGGAGGGCACGCCCAAGGGGGTAGGGCGTGCCCACACCCTTGTGGGCCCCCCATGACCCTCCTAGCCTAATTCTTTCGCCTATATATTCCCATATATCCCCAATCCAACAGAGGCATCCACGAAAACACTTTTCTGTCGTCGCAACCTTCTGTACCCGTGAGATCCCATCTAGGGGCCTTTTCCTGCGTCCTACCGGAGGGGGATTCGATCGCGGAGGGCTTCTACATCAACACCATTGTCCTTCCGATGAAGCGTGAGTAGTTTACCACAGACCTACGGGTCCATAGCTAGTAGCTAGATGGCTTCTTCTCTCTTTTTGATTCTCAATACCATGTTCTCCTCGATGTTCTTGGATATCTATTCGATTAATACTTTTTACGGTGTGTTTGCCGAGATCCGATGAATTGTGGATTTATGATCAGCTTTTCTATCAATATTATTTGAATTTCTCTGAATTCCTATATGCATGATTTGATATCTTTGTAATTATCTTCGAACTATCGGTTTGGTTTGGCCAACTAGATTGGTTTTTCTTGCAATGGGAGAAGTGCTTAGCTTTAGGTTCAATCTTGCGGTGTCCTTTCCCAGTGACAGTAGGGGCAGCAAGGCACGTATTGTATTGTTGCCATCGAGGATAAAAAGATGGGTTTTACATCATATTGCTTGAGTTTATCCCTCTACATCATGTCATCTTACTTAATGTGTTACTCCGTTCTCTATGAATTTAATACTCTAGATGCATGCTAGATAGCGGTGGATGTGTGGAGTAATAGTAGTAGATGCAGGCAGGAGTCGGTCTACTTGACACGGACGTGATGCCTATATTCATGATCATTGCCTTAGATATCGTCATAACTTTGCACTTTTCTATCAGTTGCTCAGCAGTAATTTGTTCACCCACCGTATTATTTGCTATCTTGAGAGAATCCTCTGTCGGTGTGAAAACCGGCGTATCTCGGGTAGGGGGTCCCGAACTGTGCATCTAGGTGGATGGTGACAGGAGACAAGGGACATGATGTTTTTACCCAGGTTCGGGCCCTCTCGATGGAGGTAAAACCCTACTCCTGCTTGATTAATATTGATGATATGGGTAGTACAAGAGTAGATCTACCACGAGATCAGAGAGGCTAAACCCTAGAAGCTAGCCTATGGTATGATTGTTGTTCGTCCTACGGACTAAAACCCTATGGTTTATATAGACACCGGAGAGGGCTAGGGTTACACAGAGTCGGTTACAAGGGGAGGAGATCTACATATCCGTATCGCCAAGCTTGCCTTCCACGCCAAGGAAAGTCCTATCCGGACACGGAAAGAAGTCTTCAATCTTGTATCTTCATAGTCCAGGAGTCCGGCCAGAGGTTATAGTCCGGTCATCCGGACACCCCCTAATCCAGGACTACCTCAGTAGCCCCTGAACCAGGCTTCAATGATGACGAGTCCGGCGCGTTGATTGTCTTCGACATTGCAAGGCGGGTTCGTCCTCCAAATACTTCATAGAAGATTTTGGACACAAGGATAGTGTCCGGCTCTGCAAACCAAGTTCCACATACCACCGTAGAGAGAATAATATTTGTAAAAATCTAATCTGCTGGCGTATTCCGCAGTGTGACATCATGCCACGGCCAAGCCTTTATTCGAATCGTTTTACGGTCCCTCCTTAGCTCGTTTAGCGAGGCGGTTTCCTTGGCACGTCTTGTCAAAGCAGAGATCGTGTCCCCTTATTCCGGGATTCTCATCAATACGGACGTGGGTAACCCAATCGTGCCATTAATCACGGCGCTTGGGAGATAAGCGAGTTTTACCAGGCTGGTGGGGGTACATAGTTTTGTCCGCCCATATAAAGGGATAAGGATCCACCCTTTCCATCTACGCCTTCTTCCTCCTTTGCTTATCCATTTCCGCACACTCGAGCTCCAGCACCCAAGTCCGCACTTCCCACCTCAACCTTCTCCATCCATGTCCGAAGCGGGAGGCAGGTGGATGGCCTCCTCCGTCACGAAGGGGCACATCAAAAAGTTGAGGAAAGCTGAATACTTGTCCAACGACATCGCGCACCGGCTCCTAGATGAGGGGAAGCTCATCCCCACCCCTAGGCCCCATGAGAGGGTGGTGTTCCTCCCGCATTTCCTCCGCGGACTGGGCTTCCCACTCCACCCATTTGTCCGGGGGCTCATGTTCTACTAAGGCATGGATTTCCACGATCTGGCCCCGAACTTCATCCTCAACATCTCGACGTTTATCGTCGTGTGCGAGGCCTTCCTCCGCATCAAGCCCCACTTCGGCTTATGGCTGAAGATCTTCAATGTCAAGCCGAAGGTAGTGGGCGGCCAGCAAGCGGAGTGTGCAGGCGCCATGTTGGGCAAGATGCCCAACGTCACATGGCTCGAGGGCTCCTTTGTGGAAACCATCAAAGGGTGGCAATCCGGGCGGTTCTACATCATCGAGCCGCGTGACCCTCAATGGGCAGCGGCCCCCGAATTCCAATCTGGCATCCCCACATGGCTCACCTCCTGGAAAGAGATGGGCTCGTCGTGGGGTAATTCGGAAGAGGTGACCGGAATCCAAACCTCCGTCCAAAACCTGGTGGACAAGAAGGTTAAACTTGTCAACGCAGTCCAGGTCATGCTCTTTTGCCGGATCCTCCCATGTCAACGACGGGCTTTTAACCTGTGGGAGTTCGACCCGGCCCAGCACCAAACTTTGTCCAGGCTCTTCGACACAACGCACGAAGATGCCTGGAAGGTGCTATTCAAGGGCACCGAGGTCCCCCCTCCTATTACCGAGGATCGCGGATTCTGCGCGAAGCGCCAAGCCAGCGCAGTAAGCTTGTTTTACCCTTTACAGGATACTTGTTTTTCATAGTTTGACTCTATGCGGGATCTAAGCTCTCGCTCCTTTGACAGGACTGGAAGAAGACGTCCGGACAGATCGACTGTCCGGCTCCTTTGCCCGAAGGCCCAGCAGATGCCTGCTTGGCGAAGCTGCTGGTCCCGGCACCTCATGTGGTGCCGGAGAAGAAGGCCACGGGAACCCGAAAGAGTTCCCGGCGCCTGGTAGTGTCGGATTCATCGTCCGATGACTCCGAAGGGCACCCCTCCCACGAAGGCGAGGAGGAGGAAGAAGAGGCCTCTCCCCCTCCAACGGGGGGAGGAAAGAAAAGGAAGGCCACCCCAACTAGGGGGCCGGAGGGTCCAAGAAAGGAAAGACCCTTCTCCCGGACTACTCCACCAACGCTGATGATGGCGGAGAGAAGTGGCCATCCAGGGCCAAGCCCTTGGAAAAATCGTAAGTATCCGGATACCAGAATAACTCATGGTGTTCCTTTACTGCATAGTATCTTCTAACACCGAACATAATCATGCAGTCTGCCCAAGGCCCGGCTTGACGCTTCGTCGAGCGGATCCCTGGATTCATCGGATGTGAATAGTCTTTCACTCCCGACTGCTACCTCCCCTTGCCCCACGAACGATGCCGAGGTGGAGTCCCAAAAGGGGCCAAGCCAGGAGGAGGTAGCCCCGGAGGCGCCGCAAGGCGACCTTCCGGACTCTAGGCACAAAGGGGATAAAACCCCAAAGGGCTCTAAGTCTGGCCCTCGGCCGGACACCGCATCGGAACCTTCAGTGGTTCTGGAGTCCAGCAGGCGGCCCCCTTGTAAGAAGGGCAAGCCTACGACGCCGGTGACCTCCGTCCAACCGGAGGCACCAGATAATTTTCTGGAGGTGCTTAACGGCGCCTCCATCGACGAGGAGCACCGCACTATTATGAGTGTGGTGATCCGGAAGGTTCAGTCCGCCAAGAGCGGACTGACAGAAGCCTGTGCCAGCCTTCTAACAGGCTTCGAGGTATGTATTTAAGATATGTAAAAATATTACCGCATAGACAGTAGCCCCTGATGCACAGTTTGGTGTTCGGAAAGAAAGCCGGACTGAGGATCTAAAAAGATATATGCAGGAGTCTAACATGAGTATGTCAATATGGGAATGCAGGCTGTGCTGCTGACCTCTACCGCACTGACTGCGGAGGTCGATGCATTGAAGGAGAGCCTCGAGTGGTCCGAGAACAAGCTCGGCCTTGCCAAGAAGCAGCTCGAGGACAAGGAAGGTAAGTAGTACCTTGTATAATGATATAAAAAGATCTGGTTGCAAATAATGACAGGACCAACGTGAGTATTACAGGGGCCACAACTAAGGTGGCGATCCTGAAGGAAGCGTTGTCCAAGGCCGAAGACAATGCGGCCGTGGAGTGCACCGAGCGAGAAAAGCAGGAGGCGCGGGTGGCAGAGGTGCGGCAAGAGCTCCATGCTCTTGTGAAGAAACACGAGAGATTGGAGCTTGACTCAAAGACTCGAGAGTCCGAGCTTGCCTCGGCCCTTGAGAGCGCCAAATCCGCCAAGGCTGAAGCCCAAAAAGCCATCCAGGAAATTGAGGCGATGAAGAAGATAGCGGCGGGTAAGGCATTCTTTATGCAAAGCAAGCACATGAAAGTGAATTACTTTTTACTTACCTGAGTCCGGAGGTCTCCAGGAGCATTCGCAGATCTGCCCCGCAGTGTGTCCGATGCTGCCGCATTCTACCGAGCCGAGGAAGGGAGCTCAACGGAGAAGGTGTTCTCGTCCCAGTATGTTGAGGCCGGACACCCAGTGCCCTTGAGCGACCAGCTGAAGCAGCTAGTCGAGCTCCATAAGGTAGCCAAACAGGCCATGAAGGGCCTAATAGTCCGGCTATGGCCTGGGGAGGTCATGCCCGGGAGCTACTTTGGGCTAGTGAGGCGGCTGGTGGATGCCTGTCCATGTCTTGAAGTCATCAAGCGCTCCGTATGCATCGAAGGCGCCCGTAGGGCCCTTTCCCGTGCTAAAGTACACTGGGGCAAGCTGGATGCTAAGAAGCTGGTGACAGATGGGCCACCGGAGGGGAAGGAGCATCACAGGCGCGAGATGTATTATGAGGGCGTCCTGAAGGGTTCCCGCCTTGTGGCGAATGAATGTGCCAAGGATGTAATTTTTGAGTAAACTCGTTCAAGTTTATCCTGTGCGTTGAAAACTTGTTCATATGCGCTAAGCAACGCTTGTTGAATTTAAAATATTACCTTCTATGCGGCCATTTATTGAATCTGAGAGATGCGAGTCATCGGCTTCTACCCCCATGCCTCGAGTGCTGGGGTGTTCGGGATAAACCTGAGCGCTCTTGTTCCCAATCTTGGGTCCTTCGAGGGAGGCGCTCGGCACAACGAACAAGGCAATCGGACTATAATGCTTTCTCACTCTCACTTAGCCATAGAATTCTATAATTTTAAATTTCGGCGAAGTCCCTAGTATTCGGAAGACCGAGTTCAGGGCGCTATCCACGCCTAGGCCGGACAAAGCCAGCTCCTCGCTCTAAGCGGCATAAGTCTTTAGGGACTCGAAAACCTCTCGAACAGCGACCGGCTCTCGCCCTATCATGACGGTCAGTTTTAGCTTTCTCTACTGAGGTGCTTAACCCAGCTCAACTGGGGCACAATCGCAGTAGTTCTCCCGGCGCTACCTTAGCCGATATAACGGAACGTAAGGTACCAAAACATGGGAGCCGGGCAAACCCAACTATTGACCCAAGACATGATTCGGAGCCGATGCATATAATGCTATAAGGTCGGGGTGCCGCACTCGTGAGAGTGTTCGGACTTCTCACACCATATTCTGGGGTACTTAAGCCCCTGGTGTGTTGGCCGTACCAAAGTGTACGGTTGCATAATGTCATGACTGAACATATTTACATAAAAAATGAATGCAATAATAGACAAGAGCTATGTATTCTTTATTAAAAGGCTGCTGTGAAAGCAGAACGATACAAATAGTGTGATAAGCAAGAGATGGGATTATTTGACATGTCCCCCTCCAGGGGCAAGCTGCGAGACTTTATGTAAGACAGGTATTTAGCTCGTTATAGAGACCACCTGGACATTTGACGTAGCTTGCTGCCTCCCTGGCTGTTGCATCGTGTGTTCAGTGATTTTACTGCCGGACAGGCCTTCCGGATAATGGAGTCCTTAAAGTAAGAAAAAAGAAATGAAAAAATCAGGAGCCCCTAGTGCGGTTGAGCCGCATTTTGGGCGTGCCGTGGTTGTGCCCCTCCCCCTATGCCCATGGTATTTCCAGAGCGTAATTATGTACGTGTGGTACTGGTTTCACAATTTCGCGGGGGATGGGGTTGGGGCCGCACTGCTACGCTTGCTTGGTGCGTGCCAGGCGGTCTTGTTGTAGGTTACTCCGGGTGCGCTTGACGATGTCCGGACGTTTAATAGCCGGACTGGAGAATTGCCTTGATATGCTACTTTGTACTTCCGCCGCGAGGGCCGCCGTATGCTCCTCCGTTCGGAGAGAGTGTTCGGTGTTTCTGTTGACCGTAATGACTCCTCGAGGGCCTGGCATCTTGAGCTTGAGGTATGCGTAGTGCGGCACCGCATTGAACTTTGCAAATGTGGTTCGTCCCAGCAAGGCGTGATAGCCACTGCGGAACGGGACTATGTCGAAGATTAACTCCTCGCTTCGGAAATTATCCGGGGATCCAAAGACCACTTCGAGTGTAACTGAGCCTGTACAGTTGGCCTCTACACCTGGTATGACGCCTTTAAAGGTCGTCTTTGTGGGTTTAACCCTTGATGGATCTATGCCCATTTTTTGCACCGTATCCTGATAAAGCAGGTTCAGGCTGCTGCCGCCGTCCATAAGGACTCTGTGAGGTGAAATCCGTGAATGATTGGGTCTAGAACCAATGCGGCGAATCCGCCGTGGCGGATGCTAGTGGGGTGGTCCCTTCGATCAAAAGTGATCGGGCAGGAGGACCATGGGTTGAACTTTGGGGCAACTGGATCCAACGCATATACGTCCCTGAGTGCACGCTTCCGCTCCCTTTTGGGGATGTGGGTTCACTGTCCGCACTTGTGGGGGAAAGCCCTTTTGTCCCCTGTTGTTCGGCGGCCGGGGCTCCTCCTCGTCATTGCTATGCAGCCCCTTGTCTCTGTTTTCGGTACTAAATTTGCCTGCCTGCTTGAACACCCAACAATCCCTGTTGGTGTGATTGGCTGGTGTTTCGGGGGTGCTGTGTATCTGGCACGAGCGATCGAGTATTCGGTCCAAATTGGACGAGCCCGGAGTACTTCTTTTGAATGGCTTTTTCTGCTGACCGGGTTTAGAGCCTCTGAATCTGGCATTAACTGTCGTATCCTCAGCATTGTCGTTGTTAATGCGGCGCTTGTGCTTGTTGCAACGCGACCTGCCATTGTTGTCCTTGGTATCCGAATTACGAGGGCTCTTGGTCATGTTATTACTACGAGCTAGCCAGTTGTCTTCTCCCATGCAAAAGTAGGTCATGAGGGCTGCCATGGATTTCGGCTTTTCCTGTCCTAGGTGCCGGGCAAGCCATTCGTCACGGATGTTATGTTCGAAGGCTGCGAGGGCCTCTGCGTCCGGACAGTGGACTATTTGATTTTTCTTGGTTAAGAACCGTGTCCAGAATTGTCTGGGCGATTCCTCTGCCTGCTGAATGATGTGGCTTAGGTCATCGGTGTCTAGTGGTCGCACATAGGTGCCCTGGAAATTGTCAAGGAATGCGGCTTCCAGGTCCTCCCAGCAACCAATTGACTCTGCTGGCAAGCTGTTAAGCCAATGCCGAGCTGGTCCTTTAAGCTTGAGTGGGAGGTATTTGATAGCGTGTAGATCATCACCGCATGCCATGTGGATATGAAGGAGATAATCCTTGATCCATACTGCAGGATCTGTAATGCCATCGTATGATTCGATGTTTACGGGTTTAAAACCCTCGGGGAATTGATGATCCATTACTTCATCAGTGAAGCATAGTGGGTGTGCGGCGCCTCTGTACTGGGCTATATCACAACATAGCCCAGATGAGCTTTGTCTGATGTGTTCGGCCTGGCCGTATTTGCCATATCCGGCGTGACGGTTATCGTCACGTGTCGTGGGGCGCCCGCGCGATCCGTAGATCGATCTTGTTTGCCTTGCCTTGTCCTCCAATATGTCTCGCGGGTTTGGCGCGTTTCCCCGTGCCTTGGTATTTTTTGAGCGGTGCCGGGGTGCGGCTTGAATTGATGGCCGAGAGGCCTCTCTGTCGCGGCCACGAGGTGGCTGGTCGGCCGCGTCATGCGCTGGTGATGTGGGTTTAGTTGCTTCCTCCTCTAATCGGGGTAGTAGCCTGCGCTTTGGGTAGCTCTTGGAGGGGCGTTCGAGTTCATACTCTTCGGCCGCAAGGACTTCGGTCCATCTGTCGGCTAGCAAGTCTTGGTGAGCTCTAAGCTGCTGCTATTTTTTCTTGAGGCTGCTCGCCGTGGCCATAAGCCTGCGTTTGAAACGCTCTTGTTCGACGGGATCCTCAGGCACGACAAATTCGTCGTCGTCGAGGCTTGCCTCGTCTTCGGAGGGAGGCATGTAATTATCGTCCTCTACCTCTCTATGTGCCGCTCTCTCATGAGGGCTGGTTTCTCCATCCTCCTGTGCTGAATCCTGCTGGAGGGGTTTGTCTTCGGCGCTGTCCGGGGTGTTATTATCTCCCGTGCTGGAATCATTGTTTTTGCTTTGGCGGGATTTAGAGCAGCGCCGCTGACGCCGGCGCATAGGCTGCTTCTTGGAGGGGTCATCCTCCGTTGTTCCGTCGCCATTCCCTTCTTTTGGGGTGTCCACCATGTATATGTCATATGACGAGGTGGCCTTCCAGTTCCCTATAGGGCTGGTTCTTCTTCGTCTCCTACATCGGCGTCCATACCGTCGATGTCTTCGGAGTCGAAGTTGAGCATGTCGGTTAAATCATCGACAGTGGCTATGAAGTGGGTGGTGGGTGGGCTTTGAATTTCTTTGTCGCCCGCATCCCAACCTCGATGACCATAGTCCGGCCAAGGATCTCCTAATAAAGAGAGAGACTTTAGTAAATTCAGAATGTCGCCGAAGGTCGAGTGTTGAAAGATGTCCGCGGCGGCGAACTCCATGATCGGCGCCCAATCGGGTTCGATCGGCAGGGGCGCGGAAGGTTCGGAGTCCGGAAAGGAGTCCAGCATCTGGGAGTCACATGCTTCGTAAAGGACAAGGCTGGTGTTCGGCTCGATCTGTTGGAAATATGCCCTAGAGGCAATAATAAATTAGTTATTATTATTATATTTCCTTGTTCATGATAATCATTTATTATCCATGCTATAATTGTATTGATAGGAAACTCATATACATGTGTGGGTACATAGACAACACCATGTCCCTAGTAAGCCTCTAGTTGACTAGCTCGTTGATGAATAGATGGTTACAGTTTCCTGACCATGGACATTGGATGTCGTTGATAACGGGATCACATCATTGGGATAATGATGTTATGGACAAGACCCAATCCTAAACCTAGCACAAAGATCGTGTAGTTTGTATGCTAAAGCTTTTCTAATGTCAAGTATCATTTCCTTAGACCATAAGTTGTGCAACTCCCGGATACCGTAGGAATGCTTTGGGTGTACCAAACATCACAACATAACTGGGTGGCTATAAAGGTGCACTACGGGTATCTCCGAAAGTGTCTATTGGGTTGGCACGAATCAAGACTGGGATTTGTCACTCCGTCTGACGGAGAGGTATCTCTGGGCCCACTCGATAGGACATCATCATAATGTGCACAATGTGACCAAGGGGTTGATCACGGGATGATGTGTTACGGAACGAGTAAAGAGACTTTCCGGTAACGAGATTGAACAAGGTATCGGCATACCAACGATTGAATCTCGGGCAAGTACTATACCGCTAGACAAAGGGAATTGTATACGGGATTGATTGAATCCTCGACATCATGGTTCATCCGATAAGATCATCGTGGAACATGTGGGAGCCAACATGGGTATCCAGATCCCGATGTTGGTTATTGACCAGAGAACGTCTCGGTCATGTCTGCATGGTTCCCGAACCCATAGGGTCTACACACTTAAGGTTCGATGATGCTAGGGTTATAGGGAATAGATATATGTGGTTACCGAATGTTGTTCGGAGTCCCCCTCACCTATTCCCACTAAGGGGCTGTGCGCCCCCCTCACCTATTCCCACGTGACCAGGGGGTTTGGGGCGCCCCATCTAGGATTCCCACCTCCTGGCTTGGGGGCCAAGTCACCCAAAGGGGAGATCCCATCTGCCCTGGCCGCCGCCCCCCTAGGGGAAACCCTAGGGTGCCTCCCCCTTTCCCTTTCCCCTATATACAGTGGGGGTTTTGGGGCTGCCATACACATGAGAACCTCTCCCTCTTGGCGCAGCCCTACCCCTCTCCCTCCTCATCTCTTGCGGTGCTTGGCGAAGCCCTGCTGGAGTGCCATGCTCCTCCACCACCACACGCCGTCGTGCTGCTGCTGGACGGAGTCTTCCCCAACCTCTCCCTCTCCCCTTGCTGGATCAAGGCACGGGAGACATCATCAGGCTGCACGTGTGTTGAACGCGGAGGCGCCGTTGTTCGGTGCTTTGATCGGAATCAACCGCGATCTGAATCGCTACGAGTACGACTCCTTCATCCGCATTCTTGTAATGCTTCCTCTTAGCGATCTACAAGGGTATGTAGATGCACTCCCCTCTCTCTCATTGCTAGTCTGTCCATAGATAGATCTTGGTGACTCATAGGAAAATTTTGAATTTCTGCTACGTTCCCCAACAGTGGCATCATGAGCTAGGTCTATTGCGTAGTTTCTATGCACGAGTAGAACACAAGTTGTTGTGGGCGTTGATTTTGTTCAATATGCTTACCGTTACTAGTCTTATCTTGATTCGGCGGCATCATGGGATGAAGCGGCCCGGACATACCTTACACGTACTCTTATGTGAGACAAGTTCCACCAACTGACATGCACTTGTTGCATAAGGTGGCTAGCGGGTGCCAGTCTCTCCCACTTTAGTTGGATCGGATTCGATGAAAAGGGTCCTTATGAAGGGTAAATAGCAATTGACAAATCACGTTGTGGTTTTGCGTAGGTAAGAAACGTTCTTGCTAGAAACCCATAGTAGCCTCGTAAAACATGCAAACAACAATTAGAGGACGTCTAACTTGTTTTTGCAGGGTATGCTATGTGATGTGATATGGCCAAAAGAATGTGATGATTGATACGTGATGAATGATATGTGATGTATGAGATTGATCATGTTCTTGTAATAGGAATCACGACTTGCATGTCGATGAGTATGACAACCGGCAGGAGCCATAGGAGTTGTCTTAATTTATTGTATGACCTGCGTGTCATTGTACAACGCCATGTAATTACTTTACTTTATTGCAAAACCGTTAGCCATAGTAGTAGAAGTAATAGTTGGCGAGACAACTTCATGGAGACACGATGATGGAGATCATGATGATGGAGATCATGGTGTCATGCCGGTGACAATGATGATCATGGAGCCCCGAAGATGGAGATCAAAAGGAGCAAAATGATATTGGCCATATCATGTCACTTTTTGATTGCATGTGATGTTTATCATGTTTATGCATCTTATTTGCTTAGAACGACGGTAGTAAATAAGATGATCCCTCATTAAAATTTCAAGAAAGTGTCCCCCCTAACTGTGCACCGTTGTGAAAGTTCGTTGTTTGGAAGCACCACGTGATGATCGGGTGTGATAGATTCTAATGTTCACATACAACGGGTGTCGGTGTCAAAACCGGCGGATCTCGGGTAGGGGGTCCCGAACTGTGCGTCTAGGCGGATGGCAACAGGAGACAAGGGACACGATGTTTTTACCCAAGTTCGGGCCCTCTCAATGGAGGTAAAACCCTACTCCTGCTTGATTAATATTGATGATATGGGTAGTACAAGAGTAGATCTACCACGAGATCGGAGTGGCTAAACCCTAGAATCTAGCCTATGGTATGATTGTTGTTCGTCCTACGGACTAAAACTCCCCGGTTTATATAGACACCGGAGAGGGCTAGGGTTACACAGAGTCGGTTACAATGGGAGGAGATCTTCATATCGTCTCGCCAAGCTTGCCTTCCACGCCAAGGAAAGTCCCATCCGGACACGGGACGGAGTCTTCAATCTTGTATCTTCATAGTCCGGGAGTCCGGCCAAAGGTCTTAGTCCGGCCATCCGGACACCCCCTAATCCAGGACTCCCTCAGTAGCCCCTGAACCAGGCTTCAATGACGACGAGTCCAGCGCGCAAGTTGTCTTCGGCATTGCAAGGCGGGTTCCTCCTCCGAATATTTCATAGAAGATTTTGAACACCAGGGTAGTGTCCGGCTCTGCAAAAATAAGTTCCACATTCCTTCGTAGAGAGAATAATATTTGTATCAATCGGACCTGCTGACGTATTCCGTGGCGTGACATCATGCCACAGCCAAGCTCTTTATTCATTTTATTGTTCCACCTCAACGCGTTTAGTGAGGCGGTTTCCTTGGCACGTCTTGTCAAAGCAGAGATCGTGTCCCCTCATTCCGGGTTTCTCATCAATACGGGTGTGGGTAACCCAACCGCGCCATTAACCACGGCGCTTGGGAGATAAGCGAGTTTTATTAGGCCGGTGGGGGCTCGTAGTTTTGGCCGCCCATATAAGGGGATAAGAATCCGCCTTTTCCATTCATGCCCTCTTCCTCCTCTGCTTATCCGTCCCTGCGCGCTTGAGCTCCAGCGCCCAAGCCCGCACTTCCCACCTCAACCTTCTCCAACCATGTCTGGAGCGGGAGGTAGATGGATGGCCTCCTCCGTCACGGAGGGACAAATCAAAAACCTGAGGAAGGCCGGATACTTGTCTAACAACATCGTGCACCGGCTCCCAGATGCGGGGCAACTCATCCCCACCCCCAGGCCCCATGAGAGGGTTGTTTTTCTTCCCCATTTCCTCCGCGGATTGGGTTTTCCTCTTCACCCGTTTGTCCGGGGGCTCATGTTCTACTATGGCCTGGACTTCCACGATCTGGCCCCGAACTTCATCCTCAATATCTCGGTGTTTATCGTCGTGTGCGAGGCCTTCTTCCACATCCAGCCCCACTTTGGCCTATTGCTGAAGATCTTCAGCGTCAAGCCGAAGGTCGTGCAAGGCCGACAGGCGGAATGCGGAGGCGCCATGGTGGGCAAGATAGCCAACGTCACCTGGCTCGAGGGTGCCTTCGTGGAAACCATCAAAGGGTGGCAATCTGGGTGGTTTTATATCACCGAGCCGCGTGACCCTAAATGGGCAGCGGCCCCTGAATTTCGATCCGGCATCCCCACCCGGCTCACATCTTGGAAAGAGACGGGCCTGTTGTGGGGCAATTCGGAAGAGGTGACCGGACTCCAAACCTGCGTCCGAGACCTAGTGACCAAGAAGGTCAAGCTTGTCAACGTGGTCCAGGTCATGCTCTTCCGCTAGATCCGCTCGTGTCAACGACGGGACTTCAATTTGTGGGAGTTCGACCCGGCCCGGCACCAGACTCTATCCCGGCTCTTCGAAATGAAGCACGAGGACGCCTGGAAGGTGCTTTTCAAGAGTTCCGAGGTCTCCCCTCCCGTCACCGAGGATCGGGGGTTCTGCGCCAAATGTCAAGCCTCCGAAGTAAGCTTACCTTTAGTCCCTTACGGGGTACCCGAATTTCATAGTGTGACTTTATGTGGGATCTAAACTCCCGTTCCTTTGACAGGACTGGAAGAGGACATCCGGACAGTTCGACTATCCGGCCCCTTTGCCCGAAGGCCCAGTAGACGCAGACTTAGCGAAGCTACTGGTTCCGGCACCCCACGTGGTGCCGGATAAGAAGGCCAAGGAGAAGGCCACGGGGACCTGAAAGAGTTCCCGGCGCCCGGTGTCGTCGGATTTGCCCGACGGCCCAAACGCACCCTCCGCCTCTGAAGACGTGGAGGGGGAATAAGAAGATGCCTCTCCCCCTCCAACGGGGGGAGGAAAGAAGAGAAAGGCCGCCCCAACTGGGGAAGCCGGAGGGTCCAAGAAGGGGAAGTCCCTTCTGCTGGACTACACCCCCAACGCCGAAGACGGCGGGGAGGACTGGCCATCCAGGGTCAAGCCCCTGACAAAATCGTAAGTGTCCGGCTACCTGAATGAATTATTGCACTCCTTTATTATTTGATAGCTTCTAACACCGAAGCTAATCATGCAGTCCGCCTAGAGCTCAGCTTGGCGATTCATCGAGCGGATCTCTGAATTCGTCGGATATGAATAGCGCTTCACTTCTGACGGCCTCCTCCCCTCTCCCTACAGACGATGCTGAGGCGGAGTCCCGTAGGGGACAAAACTAGGAGGAGGTGGTCCTGGAAGCGCCACAAGGCCACCTTCTGGACTCCCAGCCCAAAGGGGGTAAAGCCCCGGAGGGATCTAAGTCTAGCCCCGGGTCGGACACTGCTCCGGAACCATCAGTGGTCCCAGAGCCCGACAGGCGGCGCCTTCATAAGAAGGGCAAGCCTGCGACGCCGGCGACTTCCGTCCACCCGGAGGCACCAGATAATTTGCTGGAGGCACTTAACGACGCCTCCATCGACGAAGAACACCGCACTGTTATGAGTGCGGTGATTCAGAAGGTTCAGTCCGCCAAGAGCGGGATGACGGAAGCCTGCACAAGCATGTTAACGGGCTTTGAGGTATGTGTTCAGAAACATATATAAAAATGTTACCGCATAGACAATAGCCCCTAATGCTCAGTTCGGTGTTTGGAAAGAAAAGCCGAACTGAGGATCTCAAAAGATATACACAGGAGTCTAATAGAAATATGTCAATATAGGAATGCAGGCTGCGCTGCTGACCTCTGACGCACTGACTGCGGAGGTCAATGCCTTGAATGAAAGCCTCGAGCGGTCCGAGAGCGAGCTCGGCCATGCCAAGACGCAGCTCGAGGATAAAGAGGGTACATAGTACCTCCTGTAAATGTATATAGAAATACTAGCTTGCATAATAATAACAGGACCAACGTTAATGTTGCAGGAGCCACGACCGAGGTTGCGGCCCTGAAAGAGGCGGTTTCGAAGGCCGAAAAGAGTGCGGCCTTGGAGCGCACCGAGCGAGAGAAGCAGGAGGCGCGGGTGGCGGAGGTGCGGCAAGAGCTCCAGGCTCTCGTGGAAAAACACGAGAGTTTGGAGCGTGACTCGAAGACTCGAGAGTCCGAGCTTGCCTTGGCTCTTGAAAGTGCCAAGACCGCTAAGGCCGAAGCCCAGAAGGCCCTTCAGGAGATCGAGGCGATGAAGAAGATAGCGGCGGGTAAGGCATTCTTTATGCAAAGCAAAAATATAAAAGTTAATTATCTGCTACTTACCTGAATCCGGAGCTCTCCAGGAGCGTTCGCCGATCTGCCCCGTAGTGTGTCTGATGCCACCGCATACTACCGAGCCGAAGAGGGGAGCTCGACGGAAAAATTGTTCTGGTCTCAGTATGCTGAGGCTGAACATCTGGTGCCCCTGAGCGACCAGCTGAAGCAGCTGGTTGAGCTCCACAAGGTGGCCGAATAGGCCATGAAGGGCCTCATAGCTCGGTTGTGGCCTGGAGAAGTCATGCCTGGGAGCTACTTCGGTCTGGTGCGGCGGCTGGTGGACGCGTGTCCGTGGATTGAGGTCGTCAAGCGCTCCGTTTGTATTGAAGGTGCCCGTCGGGCCCTTGCCCGTCCTAAGGTGCACTAGGGCAAGCTAGACGCGGAGAGGCTGTTGACGGACGCGCCACCGCCGGGCAAGGTGTATCGTACGCCCGAGATGTATTATAATGGCATTCTGAAGGGTGCCCGCCGCATAGCGGATGAGTGCTCCAAAGATGTAACTTTTTAGTAAACTCGCATTTGTTATCCGGTACGCTGAAGCTTTGTTCATATGCGTTAAGCAACGCTTGTTAATTTAAAATATTACCTTCTGTGCGGCCGTTTATCAAATCTGAGAGATGCACGTCGTCAGCTTCGACCCCCATGCCACGAGTGCTGGGGTGTTCGGGATAAACCTGAGCGCTCTTGTTCCCATTCTTGGGTCCAACTAGGGAGGCGTTCAGCACAACGAACCAGGCCGTCGGACTTATAATGCTTTATCACTCTCACTTAGCCATAGAATTCTATAATTTTAAATTTCAGCGAAGCCCCTAGTATTGGAAGACCGAGTTCGGGGTGCTATCCACGCCTAGGTCGGATAAGTCCGGTTCCTCGCTCGAAGCGGCATAAGTCTTTAAGGACTCGAAGAAACCTCGCGAACAGCGACCGGTCTCTCGCGCTATCATGACAGTCAGTTTTAGCTTTCTCTACTGAGGTGTTAACCCAGCTCAACTGGGGCACAATTGCAGTAGTTCTCCCAGCGCTACCTTAGCCAACAATGCGGAACATAAGGTGCCAAAACATGGGAGCCGGGCAAACCCAACTATTGACCAGAGATATGATTCGGGGCCAATGCATATAGTGCTATAAGTTCGGGGTGCCGCACTTGTTAGAATGTTCGGTCTTCTCACACCATGTTATGGGGTGTTGTAAGCCCCTGGTGTATTATCCGTACCAAAGTGTACGGTTTCATAGTGTCATGACTGAACATGTTTGCATATAAAAATAGATAAGTACAATAATAGGTAAGAGCTATATATTGTTCATTAAAAAAGGGCTGTTGCGAAAGTAGAACGATACAAAAAGTGCGGTAAGCAAGAGATGGGAGTATTTGACATATTCCCCTTCAGGGGCAAGCTGCAGGATTGTAAGAGAAACAGGTATTAAACTCGTTATAGAGATCACCTGGACTTTTTACGTGGCTTGCTTCTTCCCTGGCTATTGCATCGCTGGTTCGGCGAGAGTATTGCCGGACAGGCCTTCCGAATAGTTGGGTCCTGAAAGTGTGTGAAAAGGAAAACGGCGAAATAGGGAGCCCCTTAGTGCGGTTGAGCTGCATTTTGGGCATGCCGTTGTTGTGCCCCTCCCCTTATTCCCATGGTATCTCTAAGGCGTAATTATGCACGCATGGTACCAGTATCGCCGTTTGACGGGGGCCGGGGTTGGGGCCGCATTGCTATGCTTGCTCGGAACATGCCAGCCGGATTTGTTGTAGATTACTTCGGGCTCGCTTGACGGTGTCCGGACGTTTGGCACCTGGATTGGAGGACTGCCTTGAGAGGCTACTCTGTACTTCCCCTGCCAGGGCCGCCGTGTGCTCCTTCGTTCGAAGAGAGCGTTCGGTGTTTCCGTTTACGGTGATGACTCTGCGAGGTCCTGGCATCTTGAGCTTGAGATATGCGTAGTGCGGCACCGCATTGAATTTGGCGAATGCGGTTCGCCCGAGAAGGGCGTGATAGCCGCTGCAGAATGTGACTATGTCGAAGATTAACTCCTCGCTCTGGAAGTTATCTGGGGATCCGAAGACCACCTCGAGAGTGACCGAGCCTGTACAGCTGGCTTCTACCCCTGGTATGACACCTTTGAAGGTTGTCTTTGTGGGTTTAATCCTTGAAGGATCGATGCCCATTTTTCGCACTGTGTCCTGGTAAAGCAGGTTCAGACTACTGCCGTTGTCATTTAGGACTCTGGTAAGGTGGAATCCGTCGATAATTGGGTCTAGGACCAGTGCGGCGAATCCGCCGTGAGGGATGCTGGTGGGATTGTCCCGTCGATCGAACGTGATCGGGCAGGAGGACCATGGGTTGAACTTTGGGGCGACTGGCTCCAGCGCATAGACGTCCTTGAGAGCACGCTTCCGCTCCCTTTTGGGGATGTGGGTTGCGTATATCATATTCACCGTCCGAACTTGCGGGGGAAATCCCTTCTGTCCTTTGTTGTTCGGCGGCCGGGGCCCCTCCTCGTCATCGCTATGTAGCCCCTTGTCTCTGGTCTCAGCACTTAACTTGCCTTCCTGCTTGAACACCCAACAATCCCTGTTGGTGTGATTAGCTGGTTGTTCGGCTGTGCCGTGTATCTGGCACGAGCGATCGAGTATCCGGTCTAAGATGGATGGGCCCTAAGGGTTTCTTTTGAATGGCTTCTTCCGCTGACCTGGTTTAGAGCCTCTGAATCCGTCATTAACTGTCGTATCTTCAGTATTGTCACCATTAATGCGGCGTTTATGCTTGTTGCGACGTGACCTATCGTTGTTATCCTTGGTATCCGAATTGCCAGGGCTCTTGGTTATGTTGTTGCTACGAGCTAGCCAGCTGTCTTCTCCCGCGCAGAAGCGGGTCATGAGTGTCGTGAGGGCTGCCATAGACTTCGGCTTTTCCTGTCCTCGGTGTCGGGCAAGCCATTCATCTCGGATGTTGTGCCTGAAGGCTATGAGGGCCTCGGCGTCCGGACAATCGACTATTTGGTTTTTCTTGGTCAGGAACCATGTCCAGAATTGTCTGGCCGATTCCTCTGGCTGCTGGATTATGTGGCTTAGGTCATCGGCGTCTGGTGGTCGCACATACGTGCCCTGGAAGTTGTGAAGGAATGCGGATTCCAGGTCCTCCCAACAACTAATTGACTCTGCTAGCAGGCTATTAAGCCAATGTCGAGCTGGTCCTTTAAGCTTGAGCAGGAGGTATTTGATGGCATCTAGATCATCACCACGGGCCATGTGGATGTGAAGGAGATAATCCTCGATCCATACCGCAGGATCTGTTGTGCCATCGTATGATTCGATGTTTACGGGCTTGAAGCCCTCGGGGATTTGATGATCCATTACTTCGTCTATGAAGCATAGTGGGTGTGCGGCGCCCTATACTGGGCTATATCGCGACGCAGCTCGGACGAGCTTGGTCTGTTGTATCCGGTCGGTCCGTACTTATTATGTCTGGCGTGACGGCTAGCGACACGTGAAGCGGGGCACCCATGCGATCCGTAGATCGATCTTGTTTGTCTTGCCTTATTCTCCAAGATGTCTCGCAGGTTTGTTGTGTCTCCCCGTACTCTAGTATGTTTTGAGCGGTGTCGGGGGGCGGCCTGGGTTGAGGGCCTGAAGGCCTCTCTATCGCGGCCACGGGGTGGCCGATCGGGCGCATCATACGCTGGTGATGTAGGTTTAGTTGCTTCCTCCTCAAGTTGGGGTAGTAGCCTGCGCTTCGGGTAGCTCTTGGATGGGTGTTGTAGTTTATACTCTTCGGCCACTAGGACTTCGGTCCATCTGTCGGCTAGCAAGTCTTGGTCAGCTCTAAGCTGCTGCTGTTTCTTCTTGAGGCTGCTTGCCGTGGCTACGAGTCTGCGTTTGAAATGCTCTTGTTCGACGGGATCCTCTGGCACGACGAATTCGTCGTCGTCGAGGCTTGCCTCGTCTTCGGAGGGAGGCATGTAATTGTGTCCTCGTCTTCTTTGTCGGCTGCTCTCTCCTGAGGGCTCGCTCCTTCATCCTCCTGCACTGAATCCTGCTGGAGGGGGTTGTCCTCGGCACTGTCCGGCGTATTGTTATCTCCGGTGCCGGAATCGCCGTTTTTGCTTTGGCGGGACTTAGAGCGGCGCCGCTGACGTCGGCGCTTGGGTTGCTTCTTGGAGGGATCATCCTCCGTTTTCTCCTCCCCATCCCCCGCTTTAGGGGTGTCCACCATGTATATATCATATGACAAGGTGGTTTTCCAGTTCCCTATAGGCACTGGTTCTTGATCATCTCCTTCATTGGCGTCCATGCCGTCGATGTCTTTGGAGTCGAAGTCGAGCATGTCGGTTAAATCGTCGACAGTGGCTACGAAGTGGGTGGTGGGTGGGTTACGAATTTCTTCGTCGTCCGCATCCAAACCGTGTTGGCCGTAGTCCGGCCAGGGCTCTCCTGACAAAGAGAGAGACTTTAACGAATTCAGGATTTTGCCGAAAGGTGAGTGCTGAAAGACATCCGCGGCGGTGAACTCCATGACCGGAGCCCAACCGGGCTTAATCGGAAGAGGTGCGGGATTTACGGAGTCCGGATCGGAGTCCGACACCTTGGAGTCACGGGCCTTGCAAGGGACTAGGCTGGTATCCGGCTCTATCGCCACAGATATCGCAGTTTCCGGGGCGGCGTCCAACCGTCCGTCCCCGACTGGCGTAGTGGGCTCCGAGCCAATGGTCGGAGCGGACACGTGAGCGACGCTCTGGGCTTTGTCCGATAACAGAGCTAAATCATGCCCATCATGACAGTGCGGCACGCCCGGTCGTGGCTCGAATCCGTCGAAGATCAAGTCCCCGCGGATGTCGGCCGTGTGGTTTAAACTTCCAAACCTGACCTGATGGCCAGGGGCGTAGCTTTCGATCTGCTCCAGATGGCCGAACGAGTCGGCCCACAGTGCGAAGCCGCCGAATACGAAGATCTGTCTGGGGAGAAAAGTCTCATCCTGGACCACATCGCGATTGACGAGCGAAGAAGCCATCGGGCCTAAAGGCGACGACACAGAGGAACTCTCAATGAAAGCACCAATGTTGGTGTCAAAACCGGCGGATCTTGGGTAGGGGGTCCCGAACTGTGCGTCTAGGCGGATGGTAACAGGAGACAAGGGACACGATGTTTTTACCCAGGTTCGGGCCCTCTCGATGGAGGTAAAACCCTACTCCTGCTTGATTAATATTGATGATATGGGTAGTACAAGAGTAGATCTACCACGAGATCGGAGTGGCTAAACCCTAGAATCTAGCCTATGGTATGATTGTTGTTCGTCCTACGGACTAAAACTCTCCGGTTTATATAGACACCGGAGAGGGCTAGGGTTACACAGAGTCGGTTACAATGGGAGGAGATCTTCATATCGTATCGCCAAGCTTTCCTTCCACGCCAAGTAAAGTCCCATCCGGACACGGGACGGAGTCTTTAATCTTGTATCTTCATAGTCCGGGAGTCCGGCCAAAGGTCTTAGTCCGGCCATCCGGACACCCCCTAATCCAGGACTCCCTCAACGGGTGTAAGCCAGATTTACACACGCGAAACACTTAGGTTGACTTGATGAGCCTAGCGTGTACAGACATGGCTTCGGAACACAAGAGACCTAAAGGTCGAACATGAGTCGTATAGTGGATACGGTCAACATGAAGATGTTCACCGATGATGACTAGTCCGTCTCACGTGATGATCGGACACGGCCTAGTTGACTCGGATCATGTATCACTTAGATGACTAGAGGGATGTCTATCTTAGTGGGAGTTCATAAGATGAATTGAATTATCCTGAACATAGTCAAAAGGTCTTTGCAAATTATGTCGTAAGCTCGTGCTTTAGTTCTACTGTTTTAGATATGTTCCTAGAGAAAATTTAGTTGAAAGTTGATAGTAGCAATTATGCGGACTGGGTCCATAAACTGAGGATTGTCCTCATTGCTTCGTAGAAGGCTTATGTCCTTAATGCACCGCTCGGTGTGCTGAACCTCGAACGTCGTCTATGGATGTTGCGAACATTTGACATACACGTTTTGATAACTACATGATAGTTCAGTTAAATGGTTTAAGTTGAGGCACCAAAGACGTTTTCGAAACATCGCGGAACATATGAGATGTTTCGAGGGCTGAAATTGGGATTTCAGGCTCGTGCCCACGTCAAGTGGTATAAGACCTCCGACGATTTTCTTAGCCTGCAAACTAAGGGAGAAAAACTCAATCGTTGAGATTGTGCTCAGATTGTCTGAGTACAACAATCACTTGAATCAAGTGGGAGTTGATCTTCCAGATGAGATAGTGATGTTTCTCCAAAGTCAATGCCACCAAGCTGCTAGAGCTTCGTGATGAACTATAACATATCAGGGATAGAAATGATGATCCTTGAGATATTCGTGATGTTTGACACCGCGAAAGTAGAAATCAAGAAGGAGCATCAATTGTTGATGGTTGGTGAAACCACTAGTTTCAAGAAGGGCAAGGGCAAGAAGGGATACTTCATGAAACGGCAAATCAGATGCTGCTCTAGTGAAGAAACCCAAGGTTGAACCCAAACCCGAGACTAAGTGCTTCTGTAATAAGGGAACAACCATTGGAGCAAAATTACCATAGATACTTGGTAGATGAGAAGGTTGGCAAGGTCGATAGAAGTATATTGGATATACATTATGTTAATCTGTACTTTACTAGTACTCCTAGTAGCACCAGGGTATTAGATACCGGTTCGGTTGCTAAGTGTTAGTAACTCGAAATAAAAGCTACGGAATAAATGGAGACTAGCTAAATGATATGTGTTGGAAGTGTTTCCAAGGTTGATGTGATCAAGCATAGCACGCTCCCTCTACCATCGAGATTGGTGTTAAACCTAAATAATTGTTATTTGGTGTTTGCGTTGAGCATAGACATGATTGGATTATGTCTATCGCAATACGGTATTCATTTAAGGAGAATAATGGTTACTCTGTTTATTTGAATAATACTCCCTCCATAAACTAATATAAGAACGTTTAGATCACTATTTTAGTAATCTAAATGTTGTTATATTAGTTTACAGAGGGAGTACCTTCAATGGTCTTGCACCTAAAATGAATGGTTTATCGAATCTCGATCGTAGTGATACATGTTTTCATGCCAAAAGATATAAGATAGTAATGATAGTACCACTTACTTGTGGCACTCCCATGTAAGTCATATTGGTATAAAACGCATGAAGAAGCTCCATGTTGATGGATCTTTGGACTCACTCGTTTTGAAAAGTTTGAGACATGTGAACCATGTCTATTGGTGTATATGCATGAAGAAACTCCATGCAAATGGACCGTTTGGACTGACTTGATTTTGAATCACTTGAGACATGCAAATCATACCACATGGGCAAGATGACTGAAAGCCTCGTTTTCAGTAAAATGGAACAAGAAAGCAACTTGTTGGAAGTAATACATTTTGATGTGTGCAGTCCAATGAGTGCTGAGGCACGCAGTGGATATCATTATGGTCTTACTTCACAGATGATTTGAGTAGATACTGAGTGTATTTACTTGATGAAACACAAGTTTGAATTATTGAGTGGTTCAAGTAATTTCAGAGTGAAGTTGAAGGTCATCGTGACAAGAGGATAAAATGTCTATGATATGATCATAGAGATGAGTATCTGAGTTACAAGCTTTGGCACGCAATTAAGACATTGTGGAAATTCTTTCATAATTAACACCGCCTGGAACTCCATAGTGTGATGGTGTGTCCGAACATCCTAGTTGCACCCTATTGGATATGGTGCATACCATGATGTCTCTTATTGAATTACCACTATCGTTCATGGGTTAGGCATTAGAGACAACCACACTCACTTTAATAGGGCACCACGTAATTCCGTTGAGACGACACCGTTTGAACTATGGTTTGGAGAAACCTAAGTTGTCATTTCTTAAAAGTTTGGGGCTGCGACGCTTATGTGAAAAAGTTTCAGGTTGATGAGCTCGAACCCAAAGCGGATAAAATGCATCTTCATAGGACACCCAAAACAGTTGGGTATACCTCCTATCTTAGATCCGGAAGCAAAAGTAATTGTTTCTAGAAACGGGTCTTTTCTCGAGGAAAAGTTTCTCTCGAAAGAATTGAGTGGGAGGATGGTGGAGACTTGATGAGGTTATTGAACCATCACTTCAACCAGTGTGTAGCAGGGCATAGGAAGTTGTTCATGTGGCTCCCCCGCCAATTGAAGTGGAAACTGATGATAGTGATCATGATGCTTCGGATCAAGTCACTACCGAACCTCGTAGGTCAACAAGGACGCGTACTACTTCAGAGTGGTACGCAATCCTGTCGTAGAGGTCATGTCGCTAGACAACAATGAACCTACGAGCTATGGAGAAGCGATGGTGGGCCCGGATTCTGACGAATGGCTTGAGGCCATAAAATCCGAGAAAGGATCCATGACTTTGGAAGAAATACTTGATGGTCGTAAGGCCGTTGGGTACAGATGGATTTTAAAAGGAAGACAGACAATGATGGAAAGTATCACCATTAAGAAAGCTCGACTTGTCGTTAAGATGTTTTCCGACAAGTTCAAGGAGTTGACTACGATGAGACTTTCTCACTCGTAGCGATGCTAAGAGTCTATTGGGATTATATTAGCAATTACTGCATGATTTATGAAATCTTGCAGATAGGATGTCAAATCATTGTTTCCTCGACGATATCCTTGAGGAAAGGTTGTATGTGATACAACCAGAAGGTTTTGTCAATCCAGAAGAATGCTAACAAATATGCAAAGCTCCAGCAATCCTTCTAAGGACTGGAGTAAGCATCTCGGAGTTGGAATGTACGCTTTGATGAGATGATCAAAGATTTTAGGTTTATACAAAGTTTATGAGAAACTTGTATTTTCAAAGAAGTGAGTGGGAGCACTATAGAATTTCTGATAAGTATATGTTGTTGACCTATTGTTGATTAGAAATGATGTAGAATTTCTAAAAGCATATAGGGTTATTTGAAAGGTGCTTTTCAATAGAAAACCTGGAATAAGCTGCTTGAACATTGAGCATCAAGATCTATGAGGATAGATCAAAAACGCTAAATGGTACTTTCAAATGAGCACATACCTTGACATGATCTTGAAGGTGTTCAAGATGGATCAGTCAAAGAAGGAGTTCTTGCCTGAGTTGTAAGGTATGAAGTTAAGAGTTAAAGCTCGACCACGGCATAAGAGAGAGAAATGACGAAGGTCGTCCCCTATGCTTCAGACGTAGGCTCTATAGTACGCTATGTTGTGTACCGCACCAGAAGTGTGCCTTGCCATGAGTCAGTCAAGGGGTACAAGAATGATCCAGGAGTGGATCATTGGACAGCGGTCAAAATTGTCCTTGGAGTAAATAAGGACATGTTTCTCAATTATGGAGGTCATAAAGAGTTCGGCATAAAGGGTTACGTTGATGCAAGCTTTAACACCTATCTGAATGACTCTGAGTAGCAAACCGGATACGTATAGTGGAGCAACCATTTGGAATAGCTCCAAGTGGAGCGTGGAAGCAGCATTTACAATAAGACCTAGAGATTTGCGAAATACATATGGATCTGAATGTTGCAGACCCATTGACTAAAACCTCTCTCACAAGCAAACATGATCAAACCCTAGAACTCATTGAGTCTTAATCACATGATGATGTGAACTAGTTTAGTGACACTAGTAAACTCTTTGGATGTTGATCACATGGCGTGTGACCTGTCAATGTTAATCACATGGCGATGTCAACTAGATTATTGACTCTAGTGCAAGTGGGAGACTGTTGGAAATATTCCCTAGAGGCAATAATAAATTAGTTATTATTATTATATTTCCTTGTTCATGATAATCATTTATTATCCATGCTATAATTGTATTGATAGGAAACTCAGATACATGTGTGGGTACATAGACAACACCATGTACCTAGTAAGCTTCTAGTTGACTAGCTCGTTGATCAATAGATGGTTACGGTTTCCTGACCATGGACATTGGATGTCGTTGATAACAGGATCACATCATTGGGAGAATGATGTGCTGGACAAGACCCAATCCTAAGCCTAGCACAAAGATCGTGTAGTTCGTATGCTAAAGCTTTTCTAATGTCAAGTATCATTTCCTTAGACCATGAGATTGTGCAACTCCCGGATACCGTAGGAATGCTTTGGGTGTACCAAACGTCACAACGTAACTGGGTGGCTATAAATTAGCACTACGGATATCTCCGAAAGTGTCTGTTGGGTTGGCACGAATCGAGATTGGGATTTGTCACTCTGTGTGATGGAGAGGTATCTTTGGGCCCACTCGGTAGGACATCATCATAATGTGCACAATGTGACCAAGGGGTTGATCACGGGATGATGTGTTACGGAACGAGTAAAGAGACTTGCCGGTAACGAGATTGAACAAGGTATCGGCATACCGACGATCAAATCTCGGGCAAGTACTATACCGCTAGACAAAGGGAATTGTATACGGGATTGATTGAATCCTCGACATCGTGGTTCATCCGATGAGATCATCATGGAACATGTGGGAGCCAACATGGGTATCCAGATCCTGCTGTTGGTTATTGACCAGAGAACGTCTCAGTCATGTCTGCATGGTTCCCGAACCCGTAGGGTCTACACAATTAAGGTTCGATGATGCTAGGGTTATAGGGAATAGATATACGTGGTTACCGAATGTTGTTCGGAGTCCCAGATGAGATCCCGGACGTCACGAGGAGTCCCGGAATGGTCCGGAGGTGAAGATTGATATATTGGATGAAGGGTTTTGGAGTCCGGAAGTGTTCTGGAGGTACCGGGTGATGACCAGCTTGACCGAAAGGTGTTTCGGGAGCCCCGGCAAGTGTTGGGGGGCTTCATGGGCCAAGGGGAGGGGGCAAACCAGCCCACTAAGGGGCTGTGCGCCCCCTCACCTATTCCCACGTGACCAGGGGGTTTGGGGCTCCCCATCTAGGGTTCCCACCTCCTGGCTTGGGAGCCAAGTCACCCAAAGGGGAGATCACATCTGCCCTGGCCGCCGCCCCCCCTAGGGGAAACCCTAGGGTGCCTCCCCCTCTCCCTTTCCCCTATATATAGTGGGGGTTTTGGGGCTGCCATACACATGAGAACCTCTCCCTCTTGGCGCAGCCCTACCCCTCTCCCTCCTCGTCTCTTGCGGTGCTTGGCCAAGCCCTGCTGGAGTGCCACGCTCCTCCACCACCACCACGCCTTCGTGCTGCTGCTGGACGGAGTCTTCCCCAACCTCTCCCTCTCCCCTTGCTAGATCAAGGCACGGGAGACGTCATCGGGCTGCACGTGTGTTGAACGCGGAGGCGCCGTTGTTCGGCGCTTAGATTGGAATCAACCGCGATCTGAATCGCTACGAGTATGACTCCTTCATCCGTGTTCTTGTAACGCTTCCGCTTAGCGATCTACAAGGGTATATAGATGCACTCCCCTCTCTCTTGTTGCTAGTCTCTCCATAGATAGATCTTGGTGACTCGTAGGAAAATTTTGAATTTCTGCTACGTTCCTCAACACGATCGCCGTAGGGATTGCAGCCCCCGAGGCGGTGTCCAACCACCCATCCTCGATTGGCGCAGTCAGCTCCAAGCTAAGGGTCGGAGCGGACGCTGGGGCAGCCTCCTAGACACTGTTCGGCGGCAGAGCTAGATCATGCCCATCATGACAATGCGGCATGCCCGGCTGTGGCTCGAATCCGTCGAAGATCAAGTCTCCGCGGATGTCGGCCGTGTAGTTCAAACATCCAAATCTGACCTGATGGCCAGGGGCGTAACTTTCGATCTGCTCCAGATGGCCAAGTGAATTGGCCCACAGTGCAAAGCCGCCGAATACGAAGATCTTTCCGGGGAGAAAAGTCTCACCCTGGACCGCTTCGTTTTTGATGATCGGAGGAGCCATCGGGCCTAAACATGACGACACAGAGGAACTCCCAATGAAAGCACCAATGTCGGTGTCAAAACCGGTAGATCTCGGGTAGGGGGTCCCGAACTATGCGCCTAGGCGGATGGTAACAGGAGACAAGGGACATGATGTTTTTACCCAGGTTCTGGCCCTCTCGATGGAGGTAAAACCCTACTCCTACTTGATTAATATTGATGATATGGGTAATACAAGAGTAGATCTACCCCGAGATCAGAGAGGCTAAACCCTAGAAGCTAGCCTATGGTATGATTGTTGTTTGTCCTACGGACTAAAACCCTCCGGTTTATATAGACACCGGAGAGGGCTAGGGTTACACAGAGTCGGTTACAAGGGGAGGAGATCTACATATCCGTATCGCCAAGCTTACCTTCCATGCCAAGGAAAGTCCTATTCGGACACGGGACGAAGTCTTCAATCCTGTATCTTCATATCCCAGGAGTCCGGCCAAAGGTTATAGTCCGGTCATCCGGACACCCCCTAATCCAGGACTCCCTCAGCCTCTAGTGAAACCTATGGCCCCAAGGTCTATTTTCCATCATACATGTTTCCGATCTACAATCTTAGTTTCCAATATACTATTCTTGCAATATTTTACTTTCCGATCTACAAACCAAAAATACCAAAAATATTTACTTTATCATTTATCTATCTCCATCAGATCTCACTTTTCCAAGTAACCGTGAAGGGATTGACAACCCCTTTATCGTGTTGGGTGCAAGTTTGTTTGATTGTTTGTGCACGTATTCGGTGATTTGTGCGTTGTCTCCCATTGGATTGATACCTTGGTTCTCAAACTGAGGGAAGTACTTATCTCTACTTTGCTGCATCACCCTTTCTTCTTCAAGGGAGAAACCAATGCAAGCTCAAGAAGTAGCACCCCTAAGCTTGTCGCCGCCTCGTTACCCTTTTGGCCTCCTCCCGAAGCTTCCAAGGTGTCTTGTGGTCCAAGAAAAACCGTCAAAAAGTTTCGTTCCATTTGGACACCGTTTGGTATTATTTTTTGTAAAGACAAAAACAAGGAAAAAACAGCAACTGACACTAGGCACTATGTTAATAGGTTAGTCCAAAAAATGATATAAAATAGCATAATAATGCATATAAAACATCCAAGATTGATAATATAATAGCATGGAACAATTAAAAATTATAGATATGTTGGAGACGTATCAAGGAGGCTAAGGTGCAATGGCGAGCTCGGACATGGCTATTTATAGCCAAGCCACTGCAATGGCTAAGCACGGCCGCTCGGGCGAGCTGGCCCTGGTCCTGGAGCTCGAGGGCCACGTGTAGAGATGGGGAAAGACGCTAAGAGGGTTCATATGTGTGGAGGAGCCATGGTTGCGCTCGAGAGGGCTTGGGGAAAAAGGCAGGAGGAAGATGAGGACGTATGTGCACTATGCTACAGCGGAGCTCGCACGCTGATTGAGAAGGAGGAGGGGAAGCGGGGTCTAGAGGGTGCGCGTGGATGGAGGAGGGGGAGGGCGATTAATGTTGTAGACATGGTGCGGTGGTGAGAGCTCGTGGTATGGACGGTGACTGAGGTCCTCGATGTCCAGAACGCATCGAATGATATGCCAGCCATGTGGTCACCGCGTGACCGTGGTGTTGCCACACGTTCTGGGCGGCCCAAGCATGTCTTATTGGTTGGGAACTCCCCTAATTGCTGCTAGGTATAAGGAGACAACAAGATGAGATAAAGATGAGACTGAATGAAGCTCAAACCTAATCATTTAGCCTGATTTTTGTCTGAGGATGATCATCCACTAAGGTGATCACCGTGGCATGATTTTAGCTCAATTGGAGGGGTATAGCTAGCACTTTCTTTGCAAAATGCCAATCTGGCCAGAAAATGGAAATGGAAGATGTGCTCAAATAGATGATTGCATTGAGCTTAAATTTGATGGAGGATGGTCATTTTGGCATAGGAAGGCACTGTAAAAATGTCATACCATTTGAACAAATATAAATGGTACTTCCTTCACAATGCTTCCCACTGGACTGAAACTTAGGGAAATTATTGAAAAATGTTGGCTAGATAAAATGAGCTCAAATTTGGTGGAGGGAAGTTATATAGGTAGGATCATGTCCTGGTAAAATTTTAGAAATTATGGGGCAATATAAAATATAATTGCTTCACAAACTGAAATTATGACTAGAAACAAAGATTGGATGGTGTGCTCAGCATGAGCATGGAATCTTGAATACTTTTCAATATCCAAGGTCCATATGGTTCAAAGGAATTTTGAGAATTTTGTGGGAATTTTGGGAATGACAGAAATGTAAGTTGCTTCACAACCTACGATAAATAGGGTTATTCCTTTAATACAAAAAGGAATATTCCCAAGAAAAAGAATTTAGGGTTGGGCTAAGATGGAAATGACATGATCTTGGGAAGGATTTGAGAGTGATGCATCACTTGGGAGAAGATAGACAAACCTTGAAGAGCGAAGAGTTGGTCGATCTAGGGTCATATGATGTCTAACGGCTATGATTTTTGCACCAATCAATAAAATGTATTTCGCATTCGTGCACCACTTGTGAGAAAGTATGGATCTTGAAGTAAGAATAAAGATGGTCATTGCAGCATTTGCCGAAATCCTGATAATTTTGATTTGGCTTTGATTTTACTTTACTAGTCTTAAGAGGATCCCGGAACACTTCATCTGCCTGGTCGTTCCACTCGAACGGCGACATCTTCTTCATCAGCTGATACACGCCCGGTCGGCTGAGAAACCGGCTGACCGGGGCCAAGCAGTCGGTGAACTCACTACTAGGAAAAGGCATGCTAGTGGCGCACCAGTTTTGCCTACTAATGGTGCACTACTGGTGCGCCACTAGCATCACGCCATTAGAATTAAATTCTAATGGCGCACCACTGGTGCGCCATTAGTATCTGGTGTTCTAATGGCGCACCACATAGTGCGCCATTAGTATAGCCCATAGTGCACCATTAGAATGTCTCCCAGGGGGCCATATGTACCCATGTGCTTTGGCTTACTAATGGCGCACCAGTGGGTGATGCGCCATTAGTGTGATTATCACAGTGCGCCATTAGTCTCTTGTCTGGTGCGCCACTAGTATGAATATTAGGGATTTTTTTTCTTTTCTGATATTTTCACATGTTACAAAATATATTATTGAACAGAATTTAGACAACACCACACAGCAACCGCAGATTCATCGAATACAATAGAAGATTAGTCTCCGAATACAATTCATCATATTAGTCTCCGAATTCAAAAGACCGAACAAAGATAGAACACTACAAGTCTCAAGACCGCGAGTAGCGAGTTTATCTTCACATTACAAGTCGATATCGATCATCTAAACTACCATCACATAGAAGAGAGCTGCGGTAATCACGATGAGCATCATCGCGATGAAACTGGTCTTCACCCGGTCCCTCCAACGCTCCCTCCTCTCTCCCGCTAGATAGCGGGCGTATCTAGATTCCGCCTCCGGCCTAGTGGTGTACCCTTTGTAACTGTTACCGCTGAAACGGTGAACCAGTCTCCAACACTCCTCCCAGTCACTGTAGACTCCGGGAACCTTACCCTTGTACACGACATACGACGGCATCTCTATGCACAAGCCAAACAACAGACAATACATAAGCAATATATAAGTATGCAACAAAAGGATCGGAAGAGAAAAGCAAGACATTAATAGCAAGATTACATCTAATAAATAGCATCGATTACATCTAAGTTGAACGACTGTCCAAACCAAAGAGACATACAAGTTCATTAAAGTTTCATTACAACATGAGCTAATCGATTTTTCAGAACTACAAATAGCATCACTACTTTCGACTCAATTCATGGGACTGGAGCTTGGATGAAGCCGCCGTCTTTCGTGATGGTCATGAAGTCGCGGGCATTGTCAGCCTGCATTTGAAGTGTTGTGTCTATCTCACTGTTGGACGGTTGCTCTCTGAGGTAGAACTGCCCCGAGGTACGAAGGACATCTTGATGGATGAATTCTGCAAACTCTGACTGGATGCGAGAGAATTCTTGTCGGAGGTCCGCGTCCTGGATTGCCACCAAGCTTGCGGCCCAATCTTTGACATTATTTGGTTGCAGAAGGTGATTATGGTCCCGTACGATCGCCCTCATGTGATGGAGGGTGTAGTAGGCATCCTTCTGACCGCCAGGCAGCTGCTTGACGCAGGGGAACGTCGTATTGTGGGTGAACACGTGCCTGCCGTACCTACGAACTGGCCTCTTAAAGGTGCCTCCAGATGTGGCATAGCCGGGGAGAGCATCATCAAGAACTTTCTTGATATTTGTGTAGTCTATCTTGGAGTCACGGTCTGGGTCGAAATACGTGGCTGTGGAATATTTCGGGCTTAAGAGGATGAGTGTGCAATGTGTGTCACTGCACAGAACACGGAATGTTAGAAAAAAAAGAACGATCAAAATCTAAGAAATCATATGTTACGGGGCGGTGAGGGGATGACTTACTCGGGAAAGTAAGGCACGAGGAAGTTATCCTTATCTGGGTTTGCCAGAATGACGCCTTCGAGGTGTGAACTCGCGACTTGCCGGTCCCCAGCGCTGCCCAAGATCTTGGCACGCATGTAGAAGGGGTCGACTATCACAATTTCCGGGGTCTTGTCTCAAATGATCCGCATCTCCATACTAAGAGAAAACAGCCGAACGAAGGTGTAGTGCAGCGGATGAAGATTAAACATAGCAAAGATGTCATCAAACCGCAGGACGATCGTACCCCCGATGGCGCCATCCACAAAGCCCTTGCCCTCTGGCACCTTGGCCACGAAAACCAGGTATGCCACATCATTCTAGGAGAGACGCATCTTCTCCAAAGAAAGAACGCTGTCATGTAGACTCCGCATAGCACCGGTTGCAGCATTGAGCATATTTGTCGTAGCATCGCCCTACCTGCCACATGCACTCTCCTCGAGATATCCTGAGGTGAAGGTGGCTCGTCCAGAGCACAGATCATACTCGGTGCCGGCTGGCTCGCACCGGCGCCCTTGGCAGTCTTTTGTTTCCGTCCCTTCTTCTTGATCTGCTATAATGGGACCGAGTTCTGCTCATAGACCACCGTCTTGAGCGTGTTGGGGCTGATAACATTTTGCACCTCAGCTATCTGAGGCTCGGTGAAGGCGGGAGCTGGAGGCGTCTCCTGAGAACTGAACGCCAAACGACGCCTGTTGCAATTGGATTTCTCCGTTGTACCAGCTAGATTGCGGTCGTCTTGGTTGGGTTCTTGAGAAGGAGGCCCGCCGAACTCGTCACCGTACCCATGTTTGGCAAAGTACTTGTCGACGTTGGTAAATGTACCGTCATCGTTGTCGTCGTCATCCAGATCATGTGCCATATGCATGTCCAGATCCTGTGCCATAGGGATGTCCGGCATGTCCGGTAGCGTTGCGGCGTTCTTGCCATGGCGCGGCGTCGGCACGACTGGCGGTCTTGTCTGTGGGGTGGTGTCCCCCGCCCCCAAACGAATTTGGCTCTTCGTCCAAAGTAGGGGCCAGCTTAGGCAGGCGCTGAGAGTCATCTGATCTTCTTCATCGGGCCCGGCAGGTAGAATGGGAGGTAACAACTCGTCGCAGCCTGGCAGCACCCAAACCAGTTGAACCCTATACATGGTGGGTGGCATCGGTTTACCGTGGAACATGGGGTTGCCCGGTTGAATGATTTTGCACTTGGCGACATCGACCAACTCGTCGTTCACAAAGTGCAGGAGAGTGCACGGAACGTCACTGGCGCCCTGCGAAAACATGTAGGGCGTCAGGGATGCCCAGTCAAAGGCAAAAGGAGATGAAGTCCTCTGCCGAGAGGCTTAATTAGTTACCATGATGATGGCATTGAGCTCGGCTAATGTCGAGGCACCGCCAACGGCGGGCGTGCAACTGACGGAGGGGCCGCTTGCTGGCGAGGTGCCGGCCGGCGTACACCCGAGTGCATTAAGCTCCAATGCCCGTGCCAGCGCCGCAGACACCAATACCACCGCCGCCGGTGACACCAATGGCGCCGCCGGAGACACCAATGGCGCCGCCTGCGCGTTGTGCGAGTTGCTGGCCATGAAGCTGGGAATCGGGGGCGGCCCCTGTTGGCCACCCGCAATCCACGTCGTCTGCCCATGAATCAAGGTAGGCATAATGCCGGTGAGCGTCGTTCCCAGTTGTTGTTGCACTTGCTCTTGGATAATCTCTGGAATCCGCGCCACTTGTGCCTTGAGTTCTTCAACCTCGCGCGACTGGCTTTCCGAGCTGGTCTTTTTCTCCTTTCCCCCACCAGCGGTATAGTATGACGACCATTTTGTGGACAAGCCTTTGCCGGCCACTTACCAGCTGACGATGGCTTACTAAGCTTATCCTTGTTTTTCATTACGTTCAACGCCCTATTTAGAGTGCTGTCCCAAGCAGGGGTGCTCTGAGACGACCCCACGCTACTGTATTCAGTCTCCTTCGCCAGAACAAGCTCAAGCGCCCTGGTCTTCGGATCCGTGGTAAGCTCGTTTCTTATCGGGTCCTCCTTGTACCGGGCCCTGACAAAGTTCCTGGTCTGCTTGTCACTGCTGTATTTCTCGAAGCGGGGCGGTAGGCCTTGCTCGGCACGCTCCGCGTCCTCCTTGTCCCATATAGGATCCGCCACTCTGTAACCGTCGGGACCGAGTTTGTGTTCCCCTAAGTTCAACCCCCGCATTTCTTTCCCCCACTGACTTGATTCAGAGGTTGCACTGCTCTCGCACTTGATCTTGAACTCCTTGTAGTCATCTTCGCTGATCGAAGGATTTTTCGCCTTGATCTTCTCATAACTATCACCTTTGTCAATCATTCTCTTCACCGCGCTTCTCCAAGTAGACAGGGTCGTGCTCATCCTCGTGAGGGCGGCACTGTTCACTTTATTCCCTGAGAGGCGTGTGTTTTCAAATTCAGCGGGGAACTTGTATTGTTCGTGCAGCTTCGTGAAGAGGAGGTTGCGCAAATTCCCTTGGTCCTTATGCCTAAGGTTCTCGATGTTGATCGAGACGGTGCTCCGGAGAATGCACCCGAGCTGAACCGAGTACCCCTTGACTATATGTTTGGGCTCCATTGGATGCCCGTCGGAGTCCACTTGAGTAAATTCCTCCTCGACGGTGCGGAGCGCGTTTGGGCGCCGGTCCTTCCGTTGCTTCTTCGGTTGGCTGCCATCTGTGCGTGCGTTGCCATCATCAGTGGTGGCATCCTCGGCGGCACCATTAGTGGTGGCATCCTCAGCGGCACCATCAGTGGTGTCATACCCGACGCCACTAGGTGTTGTGTAGTCAGGATCGGTGTCTTTCGCAGCGTCCTCATAGCGGTGAGGTTGTTCCTCCATCTCCTGGGATAGCTCCCAGAATTGCTTGCCACCCGAACCGCCGGCCTCATTGTTGTTTGCCATGTTTCGCTCTAAATAGGAAAAAAGTTTGGTCAAAAATTTGGTTATTGTCAAGGAACAAGATCATGGTCTCATCATTTAGGGTTTGTCGACACCGAGGCATCCTAAAAGCCAAACTTTTATCATTTAGGGTTTGTCGATGCCGAGGCACCCTAAAAGCCTAAGCGTACATCATTTAGGTTCTCATCGACACCGAGGCACCCTATAGAAGCCAAGGTTTCATCATTTAGGGTTTGTCGACGCCGAGGCACCCTAAATGCTAAGTTAACTTTTCATCATTTAGGGTTTATCGATGCCGAGGCACCCTTGGGCCTAATAACTTGGCACTAATCACGATGGTGGGGCAGTTGATCCTACTTAACTAAGTAGTAAGATACCCTGGCCCATGCATTAGTCGCAAGTACCCCATATGTCCTATTTTTAGCAAAGTCATGCTAAAATTCACGGAAAATTTCAGCATGACCTTTGCTGAAAATAGGACATATGGAGTACCCAAGGGCCTCTCGGGGTACAGCAACAGCATCACAAGTTGACAAAATTCCCAAGTAGTACAGCAGCAGCATCACAAGTAGTACCAATGAACATATAGTCCAGCACATTCTGAATTTTGAGAAATGACAGCAAGTTAACTCATGATGACAGCAACAAACATATAACAACATAAATGAAATTGCAGTTGTACGATCATAAACTTATAACAACATAAACTCATGCTGACAGCAACAAATTGCAATGATCAAGCTATCTGAAAACAGAGTACTTGTTGATTAACTATCAAGCTATCGGAAAACACAATGCTTGTTTATTAACTGGCAGGGTAGATAAGAGACTACAAATTAAATAGCCATATATCCATCTTCTGAGCTATGAGCCATCGACCATCCACCCCATGAACTAGGAGTGTCATGCAGCATAAAAACTGCCAGTGGCCAGAAGAAAAAACAAGCATATCATAACTAGGAGCATCCAAAGCAGCAGGATCACAGTGGCCAATTGCTCAGTTTGGAGTTTGGCACAGGCACCAACTCTAGTTTGAGCTACACACATCACATCAAGAACTGCACCAAAGCAACTGGAGTTTTGCACCACCCAATAAGTTCACTGACACCAAGGGACCCACCACCACACCCAGTTCTCTCACACCACACTAGCTACATCAAGGACATCTAACAATCATCATCTAAAATGACTGTAAAAAACAGTTGTTTCTACTGCCAAATTACCCAGTTTTCTCAAGCAGTCAATTACACCATGATGATACCAAATTCTTGTAGCAGTACCATGAGTTCACATGATAAAAAAAATCATCCACATTCACCAACCCAAACTGGTGGAGATACAGCAAACCAGAACATAGCCTCTTAAATTATTTGTTATAAGGTTGTGATTCCATGATGTTATATAGTGTCTGATATAAAAGGCTTCTTCATCATTCTCTGAACCCTTGGAAGCCTAATCGTGTGCATACACACAGTTATTATATAGTAGGATTATGACAAGATTAAACAGGGCAATGGAGAGGAAAATCTGACAATAACTTAACTGAAACCAAAGAAAAACCAAGCAAACTATTGCAAGTACAGTACACTAACTACTTCACTAAACACAACTACATAATTAAACTTAGTAGCAGAGGTTCAGTACACTAAATTCGTTAAAGAGCACCAACTGTAGTTAACAGCAAGCTTACACAATCAGCACAACATGTACTTTTAGTACACACATGGATTAATTGACAAAAACCCCAGCAAGTAGGGACTTGCCATGTACTACATATGCAACAGAACCAGTTAACATCAGTTAACTAACCACAGTAGCAGATGAACATCTTCAGTAGTAGGAAACTCTAGAATTGGGGAATTCCCAATTTACACAACATAACAACACATGTACCAGAACATCAACTGCATAGAGCAAACACACAGAGGCCAACAACAGCATGAGATGCATAACACCAGGACCAAGAATACATGGCCAGTTCATAATAATATACTAACTCTTTAGTTACTATCACAGTTAATCTTCGTGTAAATTACATCAATTAAATAAAATTGAGCATACGGTAGCATTTTAGTTCCAACTCGACACAACAAAATCATCATAAAGTGTCACATCACAAAAGCATTATTGTTACCTTCTTTTTAATTGACCGCTGCAGAGACATGCAAAACTGAATTCCAATCAACCTGAAACAGCGGAAAGGGATTAGGACTTGATTGCTGCAGATTTGCAAAACTAAACCCGAATTAACCTATACAAAAACACAGAGAATTAGGATTTGATATCTGCTTGTGTTTTAGGTTCAAGAAGAGAGAGGACAGACTCACAGACACAAGAATACCATGTTTGAACCGTGTACATACCCTTCAGCAACTTTGAGAACTAAATATACGCTTTAGGGGCTCCTTTGGGCACAAAGAAATTTCTGTAGACTGAAACCGTAATAGGACTTGGTCAGTGCATGCTAAGTCTCTCCTTGACAGATACGCTATGCTCGATCTGTTGTTCAACTCCGGGCTAGTTGAATACTGGATTCAGATAATGATGTGTTGGCAGCAAAGAACCAAGAGTTGGTTCTCAGTCAAGTCCCCCTAGTGGAGCACTGCGCATTTTCTATGGTAAAACATTTTACTATTGACCAGCAAGGTTGACTTCCATGCTCAGTGTTCATTCCTGAGGATACAAGTCCCCTTAGTCCCAAATTGATCCCTCCTTTTTTGACCAGGAAGCATGACTTTGATAACCAACAATGACTGAGAACCATGACTTTGCTAACTAGCAATGACCGAGGAGGCAGGGACAGACAGAGCATAAAAAGAGTTTGCAGAGACACCAACTGTTCAACTGGCCACATGAGGAAGGGAGGGGAGGGGTCCCATGGGAAGGGAGAGAAGGGCACCATGAGAGGGGAGGGAGGGAGATAGAGAAGGTGCCATGGTAGGGAAGGGCATGCCGGAGGAGAAGGGCAACAAATGGAAAGAAGAAAGGGAGGAGATACGCTAGAGAAGCTAATACCTAGCGGCGGTGGGGCGTTGAAGACCTGGCGGTGAGGTTCCTCCTCTCGGTGGCAGCGGCGCTCCTCCCCTCGGTGGCGCCGGTGGCCTCTTCCCCTCGGTGATGGCGGCGGGGCTCCTCCTCTCCTTATGGAGGTGGGGCGTTGATCCGGCGGCGGCCCTAGAACCCTAGCGCTGGCCCTGCTTGTCAGAGCGGGCGCGGCGGTCGTCGGAGCGGGGGAGGCGGTGAGGGTGCGGGGGCGTGGGGGCGGCGCCGGCGGGGTTGGAGTCCAGCGGGGGTCGGGGCAGCGGCGTCGAGGCAGCGCAAGACCACAACGGCGGCGGCGGCGCCGACGGCGTGCAGGCGCGGCAGACGGAGGGGGCGGAGCAAGGGGGCGGCGGCGTACGGTTGGGGTCGACTGGGGGATCTGGCGAGGGAGGGAGGGAGGCCACAGTATGAGGGGAATAGCTGGAGTGGGGGAGGGTTCTAATGGCGCACCTCCCCCTAGTGCGCCATAAGTACGACGATTCTAATGGCGCACCTCCCCTTGGTGCACCATTAAAATTTTGTTTTAATTACTAGCCCGACTTGTCAGGTTATATTCCACCTAACCCTATCTCCATCAGAACACGCCCACTAGCCCGACTGGTCAGCACGCAGCACACACACTAGGAGGTCCTGGGTTCGATTCCCAGGCTCCCCAATTTTTGTTTTTATGCATTTAAAATGTTCTTTGATATTTATTTGTGTTTAAATATGTTCAAACTTGTTTAAATCATAACAGTAATATTTTTTTATAAAAATAGTAATAATTTTTTAAAAAATATCATCAAATTTGTTATTTGAAAATATTTATGAATATGAAAAAATATCATCAAATTTATTATTTGAAAATATCATCAAATTTGTTATTTGAAAATATAATCAATTTTTTTTTGCAATTTTAGTTGCATTCATTTGTGACGGTGGAGCGGGCCGGGGAGGGTGCGGGGGAGAGGGTGTGGGGGGTCGTCGGCGGCGGTGGAGTGGGAGAGGGTGCGGGCCGGGGGTCGGCGGTGACGGTGGAGTGGGGTAGGGTGCGGTGGGTCGGCGGCAGCGGCGGCGGCCGGTGGAGCGGGGGAGATGGTGCGGGGTTTGCTCGGTGGCGAGGGGGACTGGATCTGGCAATGTGGGATAGCGATCGAGATGGAGGGGATCGAGATCGAGTGTCCATGAAATTTAAAAACATTCATGAGTTCAAAAAGTGCCCATGAAATACAATCAAGAAATGAAGGCTACAGTTTAAATACAATCGATCTTAGCTAGCTATCTATTCACAATCTTTTTGCCCTTATTTTTCATAAATGGAGTTATTCTCTTGAACGGACGTCCTTTAGGTAGGGTGGTCCTGCTTCTTCTTGTGGTGTATGCTGATACTTCATCGTCGTCGTCATGTTCCATCTTCGGGTCGCCGTACTTGTCGAAGTCTTGCTCATTGGTGACTCCATCCATTTCGATGATCTTCCTTTTGCTTCTCCTCACGACAACACGACTGGGCTTTTCATGGTGACGTTTGCGCCCGCGGTCTTGGATTTAGCTTCCGGTATAACCATGGTGGTGAAATATCGGTCTTCTTTTATGACGCTCTTGGCCCATCTGACACGGAACATCAGGACCTTCTCTCCAGCGTAGCTCAGCTCCCAGATCTCCTCGATCCTTCCGTAGTATCTGTCCTTGTTGTTACCGGTGTAGGATTCCATCGTTACCCCGGAGTTCTGATAACCATCGCTCTTCATGTCCTTGTCCTTGGTGTAGAATGTGTAGCCGTTGATATCGTACGCCTCTTGTGCTCGGCGCCCTGTGACAAGGCGAATATGAGTTGTTCTTCCATGGAAGAATCCTCATGTAAAGGGTACGACAGAAGCTTCTGCTTGAACCAACGCGTGAAACATGAGTTGTGCTCTTTGATTATATCTCCGTCCATCCTCTGTTGGCCTCTGTCATTGTACGTCTTCTCAATAAAGGTTTTGTGCTCTACCACCCAAGGATTGACCACGTCTATGTTTTGTAGGGCGACTAGGTTTGCTCTTTCAAAGTCGGCGAGTCGACCCTCGAAGTCGACATGCATTTCGTGGCGACCCTCACGGTGACCCCATCCAGCGAGCCTGCCGAGGTGCCTGTTGACGGGCAGACCAACGGGGTCCTCGATGCCTAGATAATTCGTGCATTAGGAGATGCACTCTTCGGTCAGAAAGCCCCTGGCTATGCTTCCCTCTGGACGTGACATGTTGCGAACGTATCCTTTGATGACACCATTCATCCTTTCGAATGGCATCATGCTGTGCAGGAACGTCGGCCCGAGTTGGATGATATCCTCCACGATATGGACCAGCAGATGCACCATAACATCGAAGAATGCGGGGGGAAGTAAATCTCAAGATCGCATAGTATCACCACGATCTCTTCCTGTAGCCTTCTGAGTTGCCTCATGCCAACCGACTTCCGAGAGATGACGTCGAAAAAGTTGCATAGGCCAAATAGCGTTTCACGGACGTGCGCATCCATGATCCCACGGATTGCAACTGGAAGTATCTGCGTCATCAGCACGTGACAGTCGTGAGACTTCATCCCGCTAAACTTCTGCTTTGTTGGGTCTAGGTATCTGCTTATCTTCCCCGCGTAACCGTAAGGAAGTTTTACTCCTACGAGGCAGGTGAAAAACTGATCGATCTCCTCCTGACTTAGAGTGAAGCACGTGGGAGGGTAGTCATTTTCAGTCTTCTTGGCCTTTTTGCCTTTGTGACGACTTTCCGTGTCCTTCTTCACCTCATCATCATCATCATTAGCGTGAAGCTCCTCCCTGATGCCCATTGATTTCAAGTCTGCCCTTGCTTTTGGCCCATCTTTGGTCCTCTCTGGCATGTTGAGCAGGGTACCAAGTAGACTCTCGCACATATTCTTCGTGATATGCATGACATCAAGGCAGTGCGGCACACGGTGGATCTTCCACTACGGCAAGTCCCAGAAAACAGACCTCGTTTTCCATACCTTCAGCAGCGGCTCTGGCGCCTTTCGCTTCTTTCTCGGCTCTGGCGCCTTTTGCTTCTTTCCCGGTAGTGAGCAATCTTTCCAATTTTTCAACAGCTCGTCTATTTCCTCGCCGCGCCTCGTACGCGGGCGTCTTCGGGGTTCGGTTTCACCATCGAACAGATCCTTGCGTTTCCTCCAAGGATCATTGTCGCAAATCCACCTTCGATGTCCCATGAACATGATTTTTGAAGACCCGGGATCTCTATCAAGCTGGCGATACGTTGTGTCATCCATGCACCTAACGCATCCAGAAAATCCGTGGACCACTTGCCCGGCGACATATCCGTAACCGAGATAGTTGTGCACCGTCGTGAGAAGTGCGGCTCTCATAGGGAAATATTCTTTCTTTGCGGCGTCCCACGTATTGGCTGGCGTTTTCCACAGTGTGTCTAGCTCCTCTTTCAGCAGCCCCAGATACAGATTGATGTCGTTCCCTGGTTGTTTCGGTCCTTCAATTAGCATACTCATGTGAATGTACTTCCTCTTCATACACAACCAGGGGGGAAGGTTGTACATCCACACAAACACAGGCCAGGTGCTATGTGTGCTTCTCTGGCTGCCAAACGGATTGACTCCATCGGTGCTCGCGCCCAGCACGATGTTCCTTGGATCCTTCCCAAATTCTGGGTGTTCGAAGTTCAACGCTTGCCACTGGCTCCCATCCCTAGGGTGACTCAGCATCTTGTCTTTTTTATTTATCTCCGTATCATTTGCGTCATCTTCTCACTTCTTCTCCTCCCTATCCGCGTGCCAACGCAGGAGCTTTGCTACCTTAGGGTCCGCGAAATACCGCTGCAGACGAGGAGTGATCGGAAAGTACCACACCTCTTCTTGAGGAGCTTTCTTCCTCTTCTTGTATCGAGTGACGCCACACACTGGACATATGGTAGACTCCGCGTGCTCATCCCGATAAATGATGCAATTGTTCATGCACACATGGTATTTCACGTGCGGTAAATCCAGAGGACACATGATTTTCTTCGCCTCCTCGAAACTGGTCGGGCACTTGTTCCCCTTGGGAAGACGTTCACACCAGAATGACATGTTCTCGTCGAAGCATGCATTGGTCATTTTGTGTTTTACCTTCATATCCAGAGCCATGAGCGTTACTTTCAGGCGGGTATCCTCGGGCCTGCATCCTTCATACAATGGAGTAACCGCATCTATCTCCAGTTGATCCAGCCTGGCTTTCTCTCAGGCGGCAGCTCTTGCGTTATCCGTCTACTTGAGAAGCATCTCTTGAACATGAGGGTCCTGCACCCAGCCCATAGATGGTCCATCATCGTCTGCTCCGCAGGCATCTTCATCTTCATGATCATGCCCTTCGTCTGCTCTGGCATCTTCCTCATCATCATGTCCTACATCTTCTACATGATGACTATACAGCATCACCGTCGTGATCATGTCCTGGAGATTCTTCGTCTTCTCGCCCGCCCGAGCCGCGGTGGTTGTCTTGCTGCCCTTCCTCATTTCTTGCCCGGCCCCCATGGACGACTTCATAGTCATCTTCATCACCTTGCCACCGATAGCCATCCATGAACCACGCAAGAGCAGGTGGTCCCACACCTGCCCGGAATCCTGGTCCGCAATAAGGCTCATCAGCTTGCATCTTCGACATGGACATCTTATCTCTGTCTCATTCTTTTCAAGCATCTCGCCCTTCGCGGAGCTCAAAAACCTATTCACGATGCCTTCGGTCATCGTGCGGACCATGGTCGCCTGCGGGGTAGAGCAAAACGTTATTTTAGAACCAAGAAAAATTTGGCATGACTTTCCCTAAAAATAGGACCAAAAAGAATGCATAGTGCCAAAATTCTTGCCAAAACGGAAATGAATCAACATTCCGGCAAAATATTGGCAACTATCGCATTTCAAATACCGGTACCTGCAAACACAAACATATATGCAACACCACAAACATATGAAACACCACGAACATACATAGATCTAGCTAGGCCACAAAAAGTGCATGTGCACGTTGTTGGAGAGGGAGAACAACATAAAGATAGCTTCCCCCCTTACTTACCTATCAAAAAAAGGTAATTTAACCACTTAATTTGGATGAATCTATGGTGCAAATGAGGTGAGGAGGAGGAGGAAGCCGAGACAAGCTTGGAGGAGGAGGTGGAGAGAATGAAGTGGGGAAAGTGAGTGGGTAGGTGCGCTGTCCAAAATATCTTGTTGGTCCCAGGTTACTAATGGCGCACCACCAGCAAATGCGCCATTAGTAATCCTGGTTACTAATGGCGCACCTGCTGCTGGTGCGCCATTACAAGTTTTGCAAAAAAATAAAAAAAAGTATATATTCTAATGGCGCACCGTGGCACAGTGCGCCATTACTAGTTTAAAATAGTAATGGCGCACTACGCTACGGTGCGCCATTAGTAGTTTTGCAAAAAAAACAAGAGTAGTGGCGCACTATGTGGCCAGTGTGCCATTACTTGTTAGCACTAGTAATGGTGCACCTTGCCATGATGCGCCATTAGTATGTTTGGAAAAAAATTGTTACTAGTGGTGCACCATGTGCCTGGTGCGCCATTAGTGTCTTCCAAACTAATGGCGCACCCGCACATGGTGCGCCACTGCTATATAGTAGTGGCGCACCACATGACAGGTGCGCCATTAGTGGCCATTCCATCTATAGCCCTTTTCCTAGTAGTGACTTCTGGACATCACGCAGCCGGGTCGGCTTGCACATGCGCTCGATGGCCTTGATCTTCTCCGGGTTCGCCTCAATGCCGCGCTCCGAGACGAGGAAGCCAAGTAGCTGCACTTCTCTGGGTTGAGCTTGATCTGGTACTGGCGCAGATTGGCGAAAGTTTCCTCTAGGTCATCAAGGAGCGTGATGTGCTGCTTGGTCTTCACCATGATGTCATCGACGTAGACATGGATGTTTTGGCCGAGTTGCGTCAGCAGGCATTTCTGCATGCAGCGCTGGACGATGGTGTCGGCGTTCTGGGAACGGGGGTACCCAGACTTGCCTGCCTGCGGCCTGCGGTGTGGCTCAAGGGGTGGCCCAATACGGCCCATCTTCATCAACACGAGCTCAAGACCCTCGCGAGGGGCCAAGCCTGGCGGGGCGGACGACAGGAAGCTTCCTCAGGCACGGCCTCATCAGGCTGGCTCGCGAGAGATCAAGGTAGGGTACCTCACGAGGTGCCCATGATGCAAGCCATGACGACCAAGGCCAGGCGGGCGCCAGACGGGCGCCGGCCTGCGCAGAGTCCTTGTTTCCTCTTTGGTGCAAAGGTAGCAAGTGCAGGCAAGAGTATCAAGCAAAGGCAACCATTTCAGTGCAACAAGACCAAGACCAGCAGAACGGCAGGATGGAGGTCATCGTGGAGCCCAAGCCGGCGTCACCGCTAGAGTCTTTGGCAGGCGAGGACCAACTTTAGTCAGGATAAGTGTACTAGATGTTCCCCTTCAAAATGGCCAATTGTTGGCGCCCTTTCCGCTCAATATTTGGGAAGAGGCCTAGGGCCTCCACCTATAAATAGGACTAGCCACCCCCAGGGTAGAGGCAGCTGGAGATCGATCAGAGAGATCGAGTAGTAGAACCCTAGCCAGAACCACCAACACAAGAACACCCCTCGCGAGGCAGTTCTCCCTTGTATTGTTCATCATCCGCCCCTGAGGCAATCTACCACACCACAAACTAGAGTAGGGTATTACACCACAATGGTGGCCTGAACTACTATAAACCTCGTGTCCCTTGTGTTGTTCTTCATGTAGTTTAGATCCTTGTGAGGCGACGAGACGCAGGTAGGTAGGAGGTGTGATCTCCGCGTGCACCCCAGAGTTCGAATCTAGAGGGTCTGCCGGAACCCGAAATCCGACATTTGGCGCGCCAGGTAGGGGTGCACCGGAATCCGCCTTCCGCCACCTTGTTTTTCGCTGCCCCTCGCATCCATGCCAGATGCTCGTCGATCCCACGCCAAGCACCGAGCCGCCCTCGCCACTCGCGTCGCCCAGACGGCCCCCGTCGGTGGGTGCCGCCGTCGTTCCCCGTCGCCTGCCGTCAACGCCGCCACCGGCCCGGCGGGGAACGAGCAGCAGGCGTCGTCTTTGCATCCTTCGGTGCGACGAGAGGGCTGCACCGCCACCCTGTCGCTGACTCCTGCCGGCTCGTCGTCTCACGCCCGTCGCGCTCCTGCGGACGCGCACACCATGCTACTCCTGGCGCGGGAACTCCTGCACTACCATCCCGTCGACGACCTCTACGACGAGTGGCTCGCCCGCATCACCGAGCTCGTCAGCGCCGCCGGGGGCTCCCCTGCTCCATCCCTCTCGCTGCACCACGCCCCGCCCTGCGCGGGCGAGGAAGCTCCGGGGGCGCCTCATCCGCCTCCCCCTCAAGAAGGCGCCTTGGCCCCAAGGCGCGTGGCCCCTGGACGGAACCCGCTCTGTACGGCACCAGGGCAGCAAGAGAAGAGCTGCCAAGAAATCCCTCGTCCCCAAGAAGCTGCCCGGGCGCTCCCCGTGCCGGCCCGTCACGACCGAGCTCCTGCTCCAGCATGCCAAGACCCCGCGCTGCTCTTGGCGGCAGCGCACGAAGACTTCCAAGATCAAGCCCTCCGTTACCCGAGGCCTCCCGTGGCCACTGCAGGCTGCCGCGCCTTCACCGCCGAGCTGCGCAGCGTGGCCTGGCCGGGCAAGTTCAAGCCGGACCTGCCCCCACGCTACGACGACACGGCCGACCCTGCGGAGTTCCTCCAGCTCTATGAGCTGGGCAAAGAAGCCGCTAACAGGGACGAGGAGGTCGTGGCAAACTGGTTCCCCATGGCGCTCAAGGACGGCGCCCGCACCTAGCTCCTGAACCTGGCTCCTGGCACGATTTCCTCCTGGGACGAGATGCACACCTGATTCATCGCCATTTCCAAGGCACACGCGACCGGCCCCCGGCCATGAGCGACTTGCGCCGCATCAAGCAGCAGCCAGGAGAGACCCTACAGAAGTTCATCCAGCGTTTCAACAATGATCGCCTCAAGATCCCCAGGGTGTCCGAGGAGGCCATCATCTCAGCCTTCTCCGACGGTGTGCGTGACGTCAAGATGAAAGAAGAGCTTGCGATCCATGAAGACCTGTGCACCTCCCTTGAGCTATTCAACTTAGCAACCAAGTGCGCTAGGGCTAAGGAAGGATGCCTCTCCCTCCTCGAGCTGTCAGCTGCTGACCCAGAAGAGAAGAAGCTCAAGGTCAAGGACGTGAAGCGCAAGGGGGCAGCCGTGCTCGCAGCGGGGAAGGGATCAGCCTGAGTCGTCCAAGGGCAGCCAGTACTGCGTGTACCACGACCTCCACACCCACAACACCAATGAATGACAAGAGCTCCGGGCCATGCGGGACGTGCGCGCTGGCTGATGCGCCGAGCGCAACGACCAGGGCTATGGCCGAGGAGGAGGAAGAGGTGGAGGACGATGGGAAGACCATGGCCCACGCCAAGGGTGGCACGACCGACCTCGCGAGGACCGCTGGCTGGACCAGCCTCGCGAGGGAGGCTGGAGGGATCAGCCTCGCGAGGATCGTCCACAAGGCAACGCGGGCCTCCCTCCTCTGCCACCACAGCCAAGAAGGAACGAAGACCATCATCAGGACGAGGGTGCTGGGGGCTTCCAGGAGCCGTGCGCAATCGCTTGCATCTTGGGCAGAGCTCAAGCCCCAGCCTCTCAGTGCATCTTCAAGCAGTTTGCTCGCAAAGTGAATGCAGTCCTCCCCAAGCTCGAAGCCACGCGCCCCCTCAGGTGATCAGCATGCGCCATCACTTTCAGCTCAGCGGATCAGCTCAAGTGCGCAGCCACAGCCGAAGTCCTCTTGATGCTTTGCTCCCTGATCATCAGCAATGTGCAAGTCACCAGGACCCTCATCGATGGCGGGGCAGGGCTCAATGTCCTGTCCGTCGAGACATTCAACAATCTCCAAGTGCCATACAACCAGCTTCAGCCAACCAAGCCTTTCTTTGGAGTCACTGATGGTTCCACCGTCCCGATAGGGCAGGTCCACCTTCCTGTCACCTTCGGGAAGCGCGACAACTACCGCACTGAGCTCATTGACTTTGACGTCGCGCACATCCGCCTGCCGTACAATGCCATCCTCGGGTACCCAGCTCTTGCCAAGTTCATGGCCATGACTCATCATGGTTACAATGTCCTCAAGATGCCAGGAAACGGTGGAGTCATCACAGTGCCCTGTGAAGAAAGAGATGTAGTGTGTTCTTTGGAGCGTGCCTTTCAAGCCGCATCAATTGAAGACCCAGATCACAGGAGCGGAGGGCTTCCCGAGGCAGTCCCTAAGAAGAAGAAGGCGTCGCCTGGTCAGAACCCTCGGGAGGCAAGCCCCTCAGATTCTGCACCATTCCAAGGTCGCCTCCTTCTGTCGCATAGGAAGGCGCGCCCGGTGCCCTCCTCGAGCAAGGCCCAGGGGCTCTCTCCTGGAGGGCCATCGACTTTGCTAAGATCACGAGGGAGGCGCTCGGGCACCACTTGGAGGCGTGTTTCAAAGCATGTTTCCCTTAGGCAGGAGCGAGGCAAGGAAGGCCAAACCCTCAGGAGTTCGTCAGCAAAATCATTTAGGAGCTGCTGGAATCAAGAGTCATAAGTGGCAGCCGCCGCTTACCCACCGTAGATCCCCATCCGGGCGAGGATGGTGGGCTGCGCGTCTGCATCAACATACCAGGGCTCAACCGAGGCGCCTCTCAGGAGCACCTCTGGCCCTCACGCGTGGGACGCTGCGAGGGTCCACCCCACAGCTACGTTCGCATGCCTTACGGCTTGCCGAACGCGGCTGCTGTGCGCCAGCGCCTCATGAGGAGCATCCTAGAGGCCCAGGCGGCCAGGCGTTCCGCAGTCTTGGCAGAGATGGAGATGGTCCATGGGGAGCCACCAGCGCCTCCGGAGCCTCCCGAGGCTCCTGGGCCTGGGGGCTCGTGAAGACTGGCTTCCGCAGCACACGACGTTGCTACTTCAGCATCCCTTCATCTTCAACACCACCAGGTGACATCCTTCGAGTCTCATTTCTTCAGTTGGGAGCGCCCTCAGGGCTGCATCATTCCCAGGCCGCGCGGATCCGTCCCTGCGGCATGTATCCCTTTTGTTCATGTATTTTAGCTTGCTTTGTTGGGGGCGCCCCTCGGGCTACATTATCCCCAAGCCACTTGGGCCTGACCCAGCGGCATGTATCCCTCTCGCATTCATTTGGGTCATGCGTTTGACCCACCGTAATCATTACTTGCTTGTGGCGACACCTTTCTTCCTTCATGTCGATGGCTTGCATGTTAAAGGGGGGGTACCTGAGCATCGCGACTCATGGACTCTTACTGGCTCTCCAGCCCTCACCCTCTGGCCTTGTCCATGGCATTGTGACCTGGCATACTAGCGACGGCTGAGCTCGCTCGAGGGCCGGGACCCGAGGACGTAGAGCGTCGGCATCTAACCAAATTTGCAGGAGCACATTACAAGTAAAGGCCAAGAGTCAGGCGCAACCCGCCTTGAGGTAGGGCCCCGTGAGTCCCGCGCTGGCTCACGGGTGCCCAGATACACCTCGCCAAACCCTACCATGCCATCCACGTGTCAGGGCAGGATTGTACACGCCCCGGGGGCTCCTCCCGGAGGGGAGCCCCCTCCCACGCACCAGTGGAAGCACCATGCTCCGTGCTGGCTGACGACACTGCCGAGGAGCGGCTATGCCCGTACACATACGGAAGCGATATGCTTGGCGCTGGTGATAAACAACTGAGGGTGGCCCCCGGCTGCATCAACCTCAAGGAGCCCAGAGCACAGTGTCCGGCCTCGTCGTAACGCCTCCCCTCGGGAGTGCTGCACGAGGGGGCTGGACACGGGGGCTATGCCTGGGTCACGCCCAGGCGCACGCCACCCAGCCAGGCCCCTCGGGCCTGGTTCGTCGCACGTCTCCCCCCGAGCAGAGCCAAGGTACGAAGGCCGTTTGAACGTCAAGGGGGACTCCTGAGCATCGCGACTCAGGAGCCTAACTGGTCACGTAGCCCCTCACCCCTTAGTTCTGAAAGGCTAACGGCGGTTGAGGTATGCGCGGGGCCGGGCTCTGCCGACATAGAACGGTAAATATGTCCACACATCTTCCCTCCCTACTTGCTATTCGTGCATCAAGGGGGACTCCTGAGCATCACCAACTCAGGACCCTAACTGTTCATGTAGCCCCTCACTCCTTGGTCCCGTCCTGGTTTCCGGTCGGGGCTAACGGTGGTTGAGGTATGCGCGGGGCCGGGCTCTGCCGACGTAGAACACAAGCAAGTAGGAAGGAAAATGCAAATATCAAGGAATCCAAAAGCAGATATTACAGTCCATAGATTGTTTCCACCATGCCAAACACAAGTTTAAACGCCTCCACGAGGCATGACGCATGTTGCAGGAGCTGAAAGCAGGACAGGAGCCGCGGGGGAGTCACTTTCCGGCAGCGCCATCGCTGGCGGCGGAGCTGCGCTGGGCGGTTGCGCTTCGTGGAGCCTCAGGATCAGCAGCACCTCGCCTCGGCTTGGTGCTGAAGGCACGGAACCTCGACAGCAGAGCCTCCGCTCGACCCTTCACAGCTTCAGCAGCGGCGGCGGCAAGATCGCCACTCACAGGCTCCAGCAGGCTGTCAAGGTCGACGTTGGGGTCACGAAGATAGACATGGGTGAAGACGCGCGTCAGTGCCACAGAAGAAAGCACACGCGCCTCAGCCTCAGCCGTGGGGCCCAGGACGATCGCGACATCCTCGAGGGCGCGAACCAGGAAAGGAAACAACTTGGCGGGGCCGTCCTCAACACCGGCCAGCGGGCTCTCCAGGCCACTATCGTAAAGCATCTTCAGCAAGGAGCGAGCCTTCTCTTCCAGCTTCGCGAAGGCCACGCTATCGTCGGCCAGGACCCACGCCTTGCCGTCCAGCTTGATCTTCTCACCTCCAATGACTGCTCCAGCGTATCCAAGCGGCCATGGCATTCATCGAGCTCGGCATCCCGGTCCTTGGAGGCAGTCTCGCGAGCCTTCATCTCTGCCTCCTTCTCCTGGCGGTCACGGGCCTCCTTGGCAAGCTGGTCGCGAAGGCCTTGCAACTTGCTCTCCAGCGCCTTGCAGCGACCCCGAACATCCGCAACCTCCCCCAAGGCGGCATCGCGAGCAGCCCTGGCCTGAAGGAGGACCTGCTTTTCCTCGTCATAGGCCGTCGCGGCCTCAACCAGCGCTGCTCGAATTGAAGCAGCAGAGCGGACCCAGCCGGAGGCCAACTCTAGGCGCCCGGCCACCAAACGAGGGCCGGTACCCTGGAGATCTCCTCGCAGCCGGTCCAATTCAGCAGTAGCACGATCCAAGACAGTAGACGGGGTCGAAGAAATGGCAGTTGGTGGAGTAGGAGGAGAAGACGGCAGCGTGATCACAGCACCGTGAGTTGGGACCTTCTGCACCCCGGTGACTGCGGCAATGGCGTCAGGCGAAGGAGCCACGAGAGTCGCTTGGGCCACGGGGGCTAAGCTCGCCCCAGCACGTCCCGCTTGGCCTCGCGAGGATGACCGGGCAGGAGAGGCCCGGGCCTTTCTGCCCCCTTCTCCCGCGGGTGGAAGTGCTGCCTCAGACGGAGCCTTAGGGGCCCCCTTTAGCCTTTTCGCCGTAGGCACCGGACTAGCCAAGGAATATGGACGTCAAGCCTTGGCAACAAAGCAGGAAGCAACGCGAGAATCAAGCACTTACTGGTCATCGCCCGCGAGCTCGAGCAACCTCCGGCCGTACTTGAAGCCCGAGAGCCGGCTGCTGGGGTCAACCTCACGAGACTCGAGAGTAGAAGGCACGCCTGCAGATCGCCTCGGAGCCGGAGCAGGCTCGCGAAGAATCAACCCCGTCCTGTCCGTCTTCGGGATCAGGGGCGAGCTCTCACTGCCTCGCTCGTCGCCATCCTCGTCGTCGTCCAGCATGAGGCGAAGAGTGCGGGACCTGCACCGAGGGAGGGACTCTCTCGACTCTCTGTCAGTCGCCTCGGAATCGGGTTCCTCTTCCTGCCCCTCTTCTTCCTCCTCTCTGTCGGAGTCGCTGGAGGACACGTTCACCGTCGCCCGGGCCGCCAGGTCCTCAGGAACCTCTATGGGCACAAGCCCATCCCCATTGAAAGCAGGCATGGGGTTCACCACCTGCTTCCAATCGTCGCGAAGGAACAGGGGTACAGGAGCACCCTCCAGCCTCGCCACGTCTCCCCCAACCAAGGCATGGAGGATCATGGCCAGATCTTCGTCGGCCAAGGCTGCGGAGCTCGGGCGAAGGGCGGCACCGGCCTCCCCAAGCCTCCACAGCGGGAGTGAATACTTTCGAAGCGGAGCCACCCGATGCTCCAGGAACTCCCTCAGGAGCGACACCCTCCAGCACTGGCTTTGCGCGGGGGTCAGTGAGCTCCGCACGGGACCAAACATCGATGGCCTCGGGCTGCCTCGTAGGTAAGGTCAGCCGGGGATGGATGCGCCCGGCATCCACCATGACCCACTTACTCCGGAAGCCTTGAATCCTCTTCCCAGGCTTCAAGATGGCATTGGAGCTGGAGTACGCGACAAAGCTCATGCACGCGGTGATGGAGCCGCGAGAAACCCGGGGGTAAAAGTAGTGGCGCAGTAAGGCCACAGAGGGATTTATCCCGACATGAGCCTCGCAGTAATAGGCAAAAATCACCAAAAGAAGAACAGAGTTGGGATGGAGGTGCAGAGCTTGTAGGTCGTAGTGGCGGAGAACAGAAAAAAACACCTCAAAAAAGGGAGGCACCAGACCGGCGGCGATGGATCTCACGAAGAGCAGGTAGAAGCTGCTTCCTTTCTCCTCGGGAAGGACAGAGCCAACCTTGAGCACGGCCGTCCCGTCGTTGCCTTGCGCCGCCATCATCAGGCGCGTGAGGGCCAGGTTCTTCTCCGGCACGTTTGGAGGATCTAGCGCGGGCAAATACCAGGCCCCGACCGGAGTCTGGCGAGGTGTCATGGCTTGCTAAGGTGCGGATCCGGAACAGATCTGGAGAATTCCGGGAGCAAGAAGGAGGAGAGCGAGAAAGGGGATCTGGGCGACGACTGGAGGAAGCAGAGGAGGTAAGTCTGGCACGGTGCCACTCTTTTGTTAATTCATGCAGTTGTCGAGGCGTCGTGGGGTAACGGGGACGCCCGCGTCCAATCAACCGCCACGCGGCGCCCAAGGCCACAGGCTGTTGGGGCCTGCGGCGCTTCGCACTTGCCCCTTCGCTTCTCTGCTAAGCCAAGTCCAGGTGCGCCTTGGGCCCGGGGGCTACTGTCGGCGTTCTGGGAACGGGGGTACCCAGACTTGCTTGCCTGCAGCGTGGCTCAAGGGGTGGCCCAGTACGGCCCATCTTCATCAACACGAGCTCAAGACCCACGCGAGGGGCCAAGCCTCGTGGGGCGGACGACAGGAAGCTTCCTCAGGCACGGCCTCATCAGGCTAGCTCGCGAGGAGGCAGAGAGATCAAGGCGGGGTACCTCACAAGGTGCCCATGACGCAAGCCATGACGACCAAGGCCAGGCGGGCGCCAGACGAGCGTCGGCCTGTGCAGAGTCCTTGTTTCCTGTTTGGTGCAAAGGGAGCAAGCATGGGGAAGAGTATCAAGCAAAGGCAACCATTTCGGTGCAACAAGACTAAGACCAGCAGAACGGCAGGATGGAGGTCATCGTGGAGCCCAAGCCGGCGTCACCGCCAGACTCTTTGGTAGGCGAGGACCAACTTTATTCAGGATAAGTGTACTAGATGTTCCCCTTTAAAATGGCCAATTGTTGGCACCCTTCCCGCTCAATATTTGGGAAGAGGCCCAGGGCCTCCGCCTATAAATAGGACTAGCCACCCCCAGGGTAGAGGCAGCTGGAGATCGATCAGAGAGATCGAGCAGTAGAACCCTAGCCAGAACCACCAACACAAGAACACCCCTCGCGAGGCAGTTCTCCCTTGTATTGTTCATCATCCGCCCCTGAGGCAATCTACCACACCACAAACTAGAGTAGGGTATTCCACCACAATGGTGGCCCGAACTAGTATAAACCTCATGTCCCTTGTGATGTTCTTCGTGTAGTTTAGATCCTTGCGAGGTGACGAGGCGCACATAGGTAGGAGGTGCGATCTCTGCGTGCACCCCAGAGTTCGAACCTAGAGGATCTGCCAGAACCCAAAATCTGACAGGTGGCGCCGACATTCTTCAAGATGAACGACATGGTGATGTAGCAGTATGCCTCAAAGGGCATGATGAAGGATGTCTTCAGAGCGTCGGCATGTCCAGCTTGATCTGATGATAGCCAGAGTAAAGCATCCAGGAAGGACAGGAGCTCACAGCCGACTGTGGAGTCCATCACTTGATCTATCCGCGGGGGAGCAAAAGGATCCTTAGGGCGGGCCTTATTCAGGCTGGTGTAGTCTCACATGCGCTAGGTGTTGTTCTTCTTCAACATGAGGACCGGGTTGGCCAACCACTCAGTGTGAAACACTTCCATGATGAAGCCGGCTGCGAGCAGCCGTGCGAATTCTTCACCGATGGTTCTTCTCTTCTCTTCTGAAAAGCGACATAGGGGTTGACGGACAGGCTTGACATCCTTGTGGACGTGTACTTTGTGCTTAGCGCACTTCCTCGGAACTCCCGGCATGTCCTTTGGGGACAATCCAAAGATATCCCGATTCTCACGGAGGAAGTCGACAAGCTCGCCTTCCTATTTGCTATCGAGGCAAGCGCCCACGGCAACGTACTTGATGCAGCTAGGGTCTTCCGGGTTCAGCTTGATCTTCTTGGTCTCCTTGGATGGATGGAACAAGGTCTGGCCAGCCGACTCCTTGGCCAAAGCCGGTACAGCCGGCTCCACACCGGCCAGCGCGACAATCCTGTCGAGCTGGCGCCGGTCCTTGGCTATGACCAGCGACTCAGCCAACTTGGCGCCGGCTCGGCCGCACTCTAGGGACTTTATATAGTCGTAGACGATGGTGATGAGGCCCTTGGGACCCGACATCTTCATCTTCAGGTAGGCGTAGTGGGGAACCGCCATGAACTTGGGAGCGCAGGCCGGCCCAGCAACATGTGGTATGCGCTGGACAGGTCCACCACCTCGAATCAGATAGGCTCGCGCCGTAAGTTATCGCTCGTGCCGAAGAGGACGTCAAGCCAGATCTAGCCAGTGGGGAAGAAGGAGAGACCCGGTATGATGACGTGGAACACCGTCTGAGATGGCTCCAGGTGCTTGGCCTCGATGCCGAGCTTGGTCATGCTGTCGCGGTAAAGAATGTTGATGCTACTGCCGCCATCGATGAGGACTCGCGAGAACTTGCATGTGTGCTTTGCATCGACTATGGTGCAGTCGAGGACGATGGCATAGCCACCCGGGTTCTGCATGATGGCCGGGTGGTCCTCCCGGGTCCAGCTGATCAGGCGTTCTGACCAGTGCATGTATTTCAGCACAGGCGGGATGACGGTGTTCACCTCCTACCGGAGTAGGCGCTCGCTACACTTGTCATCACCAAAGCTAGTGAATACGATGTAGCTTGCGTTCTAGTTGGGGTAGACTTCATCGTGAATCGCGCCATTTGCCAGGGGCGGGGGAGGAAGCAGAGGTGGATGCCCTGCGCCAGGAGCCGAAGGCGGTGGGATGTCTCCCCTCATGATGCGCTTGGTGATGGCGCACTACTAAAGCATGTGTGTGGACGGCCTTGCACCGCTGTGGTGCTTGCAGGGAGTGTCGAGCATCTCCTCGAAGCTCATGGCGGGTTGCCACAGGGTCTTGCCGGTTCATGGGCGCTTGCCGACCGGCTCAGCCGTGGGTGCCTAGTCGGCGTCCACGGCAAGGCGGTTGTCGTAGCGAGGGGGCGTCCTGATCAACATTGCGCTTGTTGTTCTGCTGGTTGTTCTGCTGGCGACTGCTCCTGCCAGCTGGCTTGGTGGGTGGTGCCGGCAACGCCTTGCCGGCATCGTCCAACACCACTTGGATCTTCATGGCAAAGTCGGCCTTAGCGTACTTGTCCGTCGTGACCATGAGCGTTGCCATGGTGGTTGGCTCGGAGCGCAGGAGCTTCTGCTTGAGGAGGGTGTCATCCCGACAACCACTCACAAAGTACTGGATGGCTTGGACTTCTTGGACGCCCTCGCAGCTGTTCTGGAGTTCAGTCCAGCATGCGAGGTACTCGTGGCCAATTTTGGTCGGCCCTTGCAGACACATGGCGAGCTGACTGGGATGGTCGGGATGCTTGGAGGTGTCAGTGAAGTTGCGCACGAAAGCTTGCTTGAAGTCAACCCACATGTTGATGTTGCCAACCAGCAGGCTGTTCAACCACGTGCGGGTCGACCCCTGGAGCATGAGCGGGGTGTAGTGCACGGTAAGGTGGCGGTTGCCCCCGCGATGCCAATGGCAGTGGTGTAGTCGATGAGCCAGTCCTCCGGCTTGACGGTCCCGTTGTGCTTGGGAGTGTCACGAGGCAGCATAAACCCTTTGTGAAAAGGCTCATCCTGGATGCACGAACCGAAGCAAGCCGTCCCGACAGCGTTGTCTTCCTCAAGCTCGAGGGAGAGCGAGTTACTTGATGCGGTGACGGGCGTCGGTGTCGACGATGGCGCGCGGGCCCAGCCGGCTTGTGATCTGGCTGTGGGGACCCGAGTCGGCAGAAACCGGATGGGCACGCCAACTTTTTCACGCGGGAGGGTCTTGCCTGCACCGGTCTTCTGGAGCCGGCTCGTTGCCCAGGTCATCCCCGACCGTCAGGGCGTGATTGCGTCAGGCTCGGGTACTACCGGAATGAACTTCACTGGGTGGCGGTGAGGACGACGTGTTCGGCTGCTCGGGGTCATTCGTGTGGCGCGAGATGGATCCCGTGGGATGGTCAAGGTGGTCCTGCTGCACATTCGCGGCGCCGAGTAGCTCAGTTATGCGTTGCAGGTGCTTCTGCAGCTCCTCACCCTGTAGCTGCTACATGCCAACAGCGGCCGCTTGTGCGGCACGCATGTTCTTGATGGGGGTGTCATAGACGGGTGGGACCGTGCCCAGGGCGCGGCCGATGGTGATGCCACGGTTCCACACTTCACCAACCCGATTGGGCTCGACCATGGCCGGCGTGAAGCCGTACGCAGCGTCACCCTCCCGCTGAACGGACTTTAGCCAGTGTTGCATAGTAGCAAGCGTCACGGCCTCGACCAGCAGGCGCTTGCCCCCCTGCTCGAGCTGGGCTAGAGCTTGGGCGGCGTTGGTGTCTGTGGTGATCGGGACGCTGAAGTTCTGCAGCGCATGGCACGCAGTAGGTCGATTGTGCTGGGCGCACTCTATTGTGGCCCTCGCGGCAGCCGCCTTCTTTGCAGCGCGATACGTCTCCAACGTATCTATAATTTTTTATCTTTCCATGTTATTATATTATCTGTTTTGGATGTTTAATGGGCTTTAATATGCTATTTTATATTATTTTTGGGACTAACCCAATAACCAAGGGCCCAGTGCCAGTTTCTGTTTTTTTTGCCTATTTTAGAGTTTTGCAGAAAAGGAATACCAAACGGAGTCCAAACGGAATGAAACCTTCACGATGATCTTTCTTGGACAGAAAGCAAACCAGAAGACTTGGAGATGAAGTCGATGATGCAATGAGGAGGCCCGCGCCCAGGGGGGTAGGCGCGCCCCCACCCTCGTGGGCCCCTCGCACCTATATATACTCTTATACCCTAAAAACATCAGGGGGAGCCACAAAACCACTTTTCCACCACCACAACCTTCTGTACCCATGAGATCCCATCTTGGGGCCTTTTCTGGCCATCTGCTGGAGGGGGATTCGATCACGGGGGGCTTCTACATCAACAAAATTACCTCTCCGATGAAGCGTGAGTAGTTTACCACAGACCTTCGGGTCCATAGTTATTCGCTAGATTGCTTCTTATCTCTCTTTCATTCTCAATACCAAGTTCTCATCGATGTTCTTGGAGATCTATTCTATGTAATACTCTTTTGTGGTGTGTTTGCCAAGATCCGATGAATTGTGGATTTATGAACAAGATTATCTATGAATATTATTTGGTTCTTCTCTGAATTCTTATATGCATGATTTGATATCTTTGCAAGTCTCTTAGAATTATTGATTTAGTTTGGCCTACTAGATTGGTCTTTCTTGCAATGGGAGAAGTGCTTAGCTTTGGGTTCAATCTTGTGGTGTCCTTTCCCAGTGACAATAGGGGAAGCAAGGCACGTATTGTATTGTTGCCATCGAGGATAAAAAGATGGGTTTTACATCATATTGCTTGAGTTTATTCCTCTACATCATGTCATCTTACTTAATGTGTTACTCCGTTCTTTATGAACTTAATACTCTAGATGCATGCTGGATAGCGGTGGATGTGTGGAGTAATAGTAGTAGATGCAGGCAGGAGTCGGTCTACTTGACACGGACGTGATGCCTATATTCATGATCATTGCCTTAGATATCGTCATAACTTTGCGCTTTTCTATCAGTTGCTCAGTAGTAATTTGTTCACCCACCGTAACCTATGATATCTCGAGAGAAGCCACTAGTGAAACCTATGGCCCCCAGGTCTCTTTTCCATTATATTGAATCCCGTTTACATCTTGCTAGTTTCCGATCTATTATTTTGCAGTCTTTACTTTCCAATCTATAAACCAAAAATACCAAAAAATATTTAATTTACCGTTTATCTATCTCTACCAGATCTCACTTTTGCGAGTGACCATGAAGGGATTGACAACCCCTTCATCGCGTTGGTTGGAAGTTCATGATTGTTTGTGCAGGTATTCAGTGACTTGTGTGTCGTCTCCTACTGGATTGATACCTTGGTTCTAAAAACTAAGGGAAATACTTACGCTACTTCGCTGCATCAACCATTCCTCTTAAAGGGAAAACCAACGCAAGCTCAAGAGGTAGCACAATGTTGGATGAAGTGGAGCCGGAGTCAGTGATGAGCACCTCTACCCGAACGTAGAGATCCGTCACGTCTGCGGAGATGTCGCCGCCACGGGGGGCAGGCGAGTCGGTGATGTCGAGCACCCCGCTAGGGTACTCGTCAGGGGTGCACAATGTGCCGAAGGGAGCACCAGGCGGAGCAGCGAAACCAGCCAGCACCGCCCAAGGCGCAGGGACCAGGCCGTGCATGCCGAGCTCGCCGAATTCGATAAAGGGCCCCGTCTAGAATGTGTGTCCGGCCGACACCTCAAGCGGCCCCACGATGGGTGCCAATTGTCTTGGTGGGCGCATGGCAGATGCCACGGGATGGCTAAAGAGAGGGATAGGCAAGAGGCAACTGGTGGGCTCCGGAGGCGAGGTTGGTACGAGTGAGTGCAAGACACAAGACGTACCCAGGTTCTAGGTTCTCCGAAGAGATAACACCCCTAGTCCTGACGAGTGTGGTTTATATGTGGATTATACAGGCTTGCTCCTATAGTTGTTTTGGGGAGGAAGGAAGGCAGGCCAGTGCATAGGCTGCTTCTTCTCTATGTGGTGCATGTATGTGTGGTTCTACTGATGGTCACCCCGTGCATGGAGGCCTCCTGGGGGGTTTTATAGGCCAACCCCTCATGGTTACAATGCTAAAGTTACATGGGCACGGGCCCAGGTTGTCAATGTCTTGGAGCTGGCAGTGACGCACCGGGTTTGCCGGGTCCGTCGGGTGCGGGTCTCGTCGGGTCCATCGGGTGTCGGCCATACAGGTCCCGCCGAGCGCAGCTACGGCCGGCTGCTGGGTACTATAGGCACGCCGTGTCGGTCGTCATGGGATAGCCGCACCGTCTTGCTACAGGGTCACGCCTCCAAGACATCGCCCGCCCTAGGCGGGGGCTTGGCCGGCACGGCAGCCGCGCCCATCGGGCTTGGCGTAAAGAAGGGCGCATTGTAGCCATGCTGGTTTGTTGGTGAAGGTTTGACTTGCCGGAGCCGTCCGGCATCTGCCAGCTGACTTGGCCGGGTTGCGGGACTTGGACGGTTTGCGCTGGCAACCCGGCCAAGGGAAAGCCAGATTTGAGGAGCGCTGCTAGACCCGATGTTTTTTGAAAGGGATCGGGGTTATGTTGCCTGCCCGGGGTCCATCCCCCCGACAATTGTGTTGTCCCATCCGGTTGACCGTGTGTCCCGTAACGGATGCTACAATCAAAAGTGTCTTCACTTGATGTGGTTGACATGACAAGTGGTGGGTCCCATAGAGGAGTAAATGAGTCAAAGGAGATGAAAACAAGGCCCAACCCGACGACAACAGGGGAGACGACACACATGGGCATACAACTCATTTATTCGCATTCCTTAGTGGCACAACCGTGAAATTCTGATGACATCCTTTGAATATCCGAGTTAGGTAGTGGCACAAAGAGATTTTTTTCCTATGTAAAAATGTCAAATTTGTAACTGATTTGTTGTTCCATGAACGAATAGTACAATTTGGTTTGACTCATACCATCTCTGCCTAGTAGATAACAAGAGTTCTAGTCCAGTGGCTAAGACGCGGAGATGATTTGTTTGCCGTAGGTTCCTCATGTCCGGAATTTAATTCTATGTAGCATGAACCAGCCATCTATGAACTAGACTTGTAGGAAATATTTAGCACATTCAATTGATCTTGTTTCCTTGCATTCTTTGTGTGCTTATGTTTCCAGCATTTTCTTTTGATTATTGTTCCATTTTGTATCTGGTAGGGGAATTCTGCATGAAATAATTTATGCTTATAGCCAAGCTTGAATTACTTTATTTTCATTGACATTCACGTGAAGCCTGGATGAGTTTGCTAAATATAGCGTGTAAACAATCTACTCTTAAGAAATAAAGTGTGTAAACACTAAATTATCCTCTTTTCGCGGTTAAACACTAAACGATCCTCTTAAGACAAGTAAAGTAAAATCAAAGCCAAATCAAAATTAGCAGGATTTTGACAAATGCTTCGATGACCATCTTTATTCTTACTTCAAGATCCACATACTTTCTCAGAAGTGGTGCACAAATGTGAAATACATTTTATTGATTGGTGCAAAAATCATAGTCGTTCGACATCATATGACCCCAGATCGACCGACTCTTCGCTCTTCACGGTTTCTCTATCCTCTCCCAAGTGATGCATCACTCCCAGATCCTTCCCAAGATCATGTCATTTCCATCTTAGCCCAACCCCAAATTCTTTTTCTTGGGAATATTCCTTTTTGTATTAAAGGAATAACCCTATTTATCGTAGGTTGTGAAGCAACCTACAATTCTGTCATTCCCAAAATTCCCACAAAATTCTCAAAATTCCTTTACACCATATGGACCTTGGATATAGAAAAGTATTCAAGATTCCATGCTCATGGTGAGCACACCATCCAATCTTTGTTTCTAGTCATAATTTAAGTTTGTGAAGCAATTATATTTTATATTACCCCATAATTTTTGAAAAATTACCAGGACATGATCCTACCTATATAACTTCCCTCCACCAAATTTGAGCTCATTTTATCTAGCCAAAAAATTTCAATAATTTTCCTAAGTTTTAGTCCAGTGGGAAGCATTGTGAAGGAAGTACCATTTATATTTGTTCAAATGGTATGATATTTTCACAGTGCCTTCCTATGCCCAAATGATTATCCTCCATCAAATTTCGACTTAATGCAATCATCTATTTGAGCACAGCTTCCATTTCCATTTTCTGGCCAGATTGGCACTTTGCAAAGAAAGTGCTAGCTATATGTTACGGCCCCGGCTTCCCCTGGCCCAACCACTACTGCAGCGCCCGTTGGGCTGGAACGGCCCCGTCGACAAGTCAGGCCCAATAGTCGGCTGACGGCCCAAGTCTGGGACACCACTTGCTAGGTTTGTACTCTCTGTTCCCCTCCTACGTGAGGCGGCGTTGATGTAATTGGCTAGGCGGCGGCTCTCCTCTCTCGATCCCCTTTCTTTCTTCCTCTAGAACTCCAGATCGAGCAGAATCCTTGTATCCTTGACCCAGTGAGGGAATTCTTGTAGTGGGAGCATAACAAGTGGCATCAGAGCCGTTCCAATCCCCCCAAAAAAATTCTCACCAGCTTCAATCTGGTCGGCCGCTTCCCTTCAATTATCTATACACGGCGGGGCAAATTTATGGCCATGGAGGAGGTCAACAAGGCTCTGGCTGACCTGACGGCGGCAATCAGCGCCATGTCCGCCCAGATTAGCGAGATCCACCCCGTGGGTCTCGAGCTTCAAGGGTGGCGCCCGGCAATCGAGCAATCCATCGACGAGCTACGTGCAGAGGTGATCGATCTCTGCCAACACATCCAGGCACCGCGCCCAGCATCCGATCAGACGCCTGATCCGGTGATGCCGAAGGAGACGGCACCCTTGATCTGCCTCTCCGACCTGCCGCCTCTGCTTCCGGCCATGGCCAGCTCGCCCCTCCCTCGACCAGGCGAGCAGCCACACGCTCGCGGTGACGGCAGTCACGGGCCCGGTGGCCACGGTGCTGCACATGAAATTTGGGGGAAATCGGTGGGTGAAATTCACACCCCACGATTGCCTCCGGCCACTGGTACGTCCAATTTCCTTCCGTACGGCGAGCAATCGTTCTCTAGGGACCGGGGTATCACTGTTTTCCACCACTGCCGCGGTTCGATTTCCCTATTTTCGACGGGACGAACCCGAAGGCTTGGCGTTTTAAATGTGAAGCTTACTTCTGCGTCTGCACTCTTAGCCCTGACACTTGGGTTAGCTTCGCTGCCATATATTTCACAGATGGAGCACTCACCTGGCTCCAATCCTCCCAAGCTCACTTGCATTATCAGGATTGGGGTTTTTTTGCTACTGCAATCTGCGCCCAATTTGGGCGTGAGGAGTTCCAGAACCTGTTAAGGCAGTTTAATAGGTTGAGACAAACGGGCACAGTGGCAGAATATGCAGAGCAATTTACTCAAATTATGCATCATCTCCTAGCATATCATCCCTCTTGGAATCCTGCATTTTTTGTTACCCAATTCATGGAGGGTTTGCAGCGTGATATTCATGCAGCTGTTGTTTTACATCGACCCCAAACTCTGGATACTGCTGTGGATCTCGCATGTTTGCAGGAAGAGGTGGTGGACGCATTCTGGTGGGATGATAGGCGTCACTCGTTTCCACCTTCGCTACCAGTGAGTGGACGCGCTACACCGCGCATGGCGCTATTGCTTCCGCCACCCCCGCTGAAGCCAGGCGTCGCGGTACCGGAGGTGTGGCGAGAGGACCACCGCGACCACAACAACAACAAGACCGCCTCTCATGATGACAAGCTGGCGGCTCTCCGTGCATATCACCGTGCCAAGGGTCTCTATTTTACCTGCGGCGAGCAGTGGAGTCGTGAGCACCGGTGCGCCCCTATGGTACAACTCCATGTCGTCGAAGAGCTTCTTGAAATGCTACAAGGCCAACCTGCTAAGCAAGGGCAAGGGGAATCTACACCAAGTGAAGCAGACTGCTGTGTTCTGTCCAAGGAAGCCATCGAAAAGGTCGAATCGCCTACAACAATGCGACTGCACGGCTGGGTGTAGGACTGAGAGGTTTTGATGCTGGTGGATTCTAGATCCTCGCATAGTTTCATCAGCTTTACCTTGGCTCAGCATCTGCAAGGGGTCCAGAGCGTGCGCCGCCCACTGTCTATGCGCGTTGCTAATGGCATCATTCTTTGCAGTGATCAGGAGATACCCAATTGCGGATGGCGTTCCCAGGGGGTCAAATTCACCACTGACCTCAAGGTCTTGCCCCTGGGGTGTTATGATGTGATTCTAGGGATTGATTGGCTGGCGTGTCACAGTCCGATGCAAGTGCATTGGTTGGAGAAGACGATGTATTTCCAATACAACGGGGTTCCAGTGCATCTCTGCGATGCCCAAGTTGATGTTACTCGCTGTGACCTCATCTCAGGTGTGGAACTACACCATCTACTCGAGAAAGATGCAATCACCAGGGTGGTTCAGCTATGTGCTGCTATGCAAGACATGGATCAGCCCCCATTACCAGCGGTGATTAGAAATCTCATCGAGCAGTATGGAGTCTTGTTTGAAGAGCCAAAAGTATTGCCACCATAGAGATCTTTTGACCACTATATTCCGCTAGTTCCCGGGGCACGTCCAGTGAATCTGCGTCCATACAGGCACAACCCAGCGCAGAAGGATGAAGTAGAGAAGCAAGTGGTCGAGATGTTAGCACAGGGCATCATTCAGCCTAGCGTGAGTCCTTTCGCATCCCCGGTCTAGCTGGTGCAGAAAAAAGACCTCACTTGGCGATTCTGCGTCGATTACCGGCACCTCAACACGGTGACTATCAAGAATCTCTATCCGCTACCAGTCATTGAAGAACTCTTGGACGAGTTGGCAGGCTCACGGCTGTTTACAAGCTTGGACCTGCGAGCGGGCTACCATCAGATTTGCATGAGGCCTGAGGATGAGCACAAAACGGCATTCAAGATGCACCACGGTCATTTTGAATTCAAGGTCATGCCCTATGGTGTTATGGGGGGGCATCTACGTTTCAAGGCAGCATGAACATTGTCCTATCGCCACTGCTTCGCAAGGGCGTCCTTGTTTTCATTGACGTCATCTTGATACATAGTGAAGACGAGGACTCACATCTCAACCTACTCCAACAAGTCTTCCAACTCTTGAAAAAACACAATCTGAAGGTCAAGCTTAGCAAGTGCTCTTTTGTGCAGCCGAAATTGGTCTACTTGGGCCATGAAATCAGTGGGGAAGGTGTCCGCACAGACCACAAGAACATCCTGGCCGTTCAGCAATGGCCGGTGCCCAGCAACATCAAAGAAGTGAGTGGATTCTTAGGCCTGGTGGGGTATTATCACAAGTTTGTTCGAGGATTCACGGTCATCAGTCGGCCCCTCATAGAGTTACTCAAAAAAGGTGTCGTGTTTCGCTGGACAGACCTCGAGTACGGTGCTTTCCGTGCCCTTCAGCAGGCACTGGTTACGGCACCGGTGCTGGCATTACCCAACTTCACAAAAACCTTCAAGCTGGAAATGGATGCATCGGATCAAGGCATTGGCGCAGTACTTTCCCAGGATAAGCACCCGATCGGGTACTTAAGCCGTGCATTGGGGCCACGCAACCGACTGTTGAGCACGTATGAAAAGGAAGGCTTGGCGATCCTGATGGCAGTTGATCACTAGCGAACATACCTCCAGAATGATGAGTTTATTGTGCATATAGACCAGCAGAGCCTCATTCACCTTGAAGTCGGCGCTTGGCTACTCAGTGGCAGCAGAAGATAATGGCTAAGCTGTTGGGACTGCGCTACCGCATTGTGTACAAAAAAGGGACAGACAACCGTGCTGCAGATGCCCTTTCGCGCGTACCAGGACCCCCAGGGTGATTTGGCAGCTATTACCACTACAGTACCAGCCTGGCTCGAAGTTGTACAACAGGGATACGAGGGCGACCCCGGGGCTCAAGGCCTGCTGACCCGTTTGGCCACACAGCAAGGCAGCCTTGATGGGTTCACACTACAGGAGGGCATCATTCGGCAACATGGGCGCATTTGGCCGGGTGACAATGTGGACTTGCAGAAACAGGTACTGGATGCTCTACACACAGGAGTAATTGGGGGCCACTCAAGATTTAATGCAACCTACCGGCGGGTTCGACGCCTATTCACCTAGCCTGGGCTGAAGCACCATGTCAAGCTCTTCGTTGAGGCATGCCAGATATGCAAACAAGCCAAGCTGGAGCGTGTCCGTTACCCCGGCCTCCTGGAGCCACTGCCGGTGCCCAACCAAGCATGGAAAATGATCATGATGGATTTCGTGGAGGGTCTTCCCCGATCATCTGGCTACAATTCCATCTTAGTGGTCGTGGACAAATTCTCTCGATATGCCCACTTCATTGCCTTATCTCACCCATTCACTGCCTTCCAAGTGGCGCAGGCGTTTGTGGCTCACATCTACAAGCTACATGGATTGCCCGAGTCCATAGTCTCCGACCAGGATCCCAAATTCACGAGCGCCCTGTGGAAGGAGATGTTCCGCCTCACTCATACCAAGCTACAGATGAGCACGGCGTGCCACCCGCAGATGGACGGACAAACGGAGCGGGTCAATCAATGCCTCGAGACCTTCCTTCGCTGCTTTGTCCATGCGTGCCCTACAAAATGGTATGCCTGGTTGCCCCTTGCTGAATTTTGGTACAATACATCACCACACTCTGCTCTGGGCACCACTCCCTTCGAGGTTCTCTACGGGTGCGCGCCTCGCCACTTCGGCATCGTCGATCCTGTCGCTGTGCCTCCCGGGACTTGTCAGATTGGCTGCAAGACCGCTCGCAGATGGAGGCCTTGATCCGCCAGCATCTTCTCCGAGCGCACCAGGCCATGGACTCTGCCGATAAGCGTCGATCGGATCAGGTGTTTGCTGTCGATGATTGGGTCTTCCTCAGGCTTCAACCGTACGTGCAATGCTCCGTAGCTACCCGTTCCAATCAAAAGCTGGCTTTCCGCTACTTCGGGTCATACAAGGTTCTCCAACGCGTCGGCACGGTCGCGTACAAGCTGCAACTCCCAGACTCCAGCTCGATACACCCTGTCTTCCATGTTTCCCAGCTGCGTCAAGCTCTCCCGCCAACTGAACAAGTCCAAGACCAGCTCCCTGCTACAGCGGCAGCAAGCCCGGTTCCAGAGGAGATCCTGGAACGCCAGACTATGCAGCACGGCTGCTCGGAAGTGCCCCAGGTTTTGGTGCGCTGGACCGACCAGCCGCCGGAGTTTGTGACATGGGAAGATGCAGAGGCGTTTCGGCAGCATTTTCCTCGGGCACCAGCTTGGGGACAAGCTATGTCTCAAGGAGGAGGGGGTGTTACGGCCCTGGCTTCCCCTGGCCCAACCACTACTGTAGCGCCCGTTGGGCTGGAACGGCCCCGTCGACAAGTCAGGCCCAACAGCCGGCTGACAGCCCAAGTCTGGGACACCACTCGCTAGGTTAAGTACTCTTTGTTCCCGTCCTACGCGAGGCGGCATTGATGTAATTGGCTAGGCGGCGGCTCTCCTCTCCCGATCCCCTGTCTCTCTTCCTCTAGAACACCAGATCGAGCAGAATCCTTGTATCCTTGACCCAGTGAGGGAATTCTTGTAGTGGGAGCATAACACTATACCCTTCCAATTGAGCTAAAACCATGCCACAGTGATCACCTTAGTGGATGATCATCCTCAGAAAAAATCAGGGTAAATGATTAGGGTTTGAGCTTCGTTGAGTCTCATCTTTAGCTCATCTTGTTGTCTCCTTGTACCTAGCAGCTACTGGGGGAGTGCCCAACCAGCAAGACATGCTTGGGGCGCCCAGAACGTGTGGCAACGCCATGGTCATGCGGTGACCATACGGCTGGCATATCATTTGATGCGCTCTAGACATCGAGGGCCTCAATCACCATCCATATCACGAGCTCTCACCACCGCACCATGTCTACAGCATTAATCGCCCTCCCCCTCCTCCATCCACGCGCACCCTTTGGACACCGCTTCCCATCCTCCGTCTCACTCAGCGTGCGAGCTCCGCTGCGACACAGTGCACATCCGTCCTCATCTTCATCCAGGCTTTTTCCCCAAGCCCTCTCGAGCGCAACCATGGATCCTCCACGCTGCATGAACCCTCTTAGCATGTTTCCCCATCTCTACACGTGGCCCTTGAGCACCAGGACCATGGCCAGCTCGCGCGAGCGGCCGTGCTTAGCCATTGTAGTGGCTTGGCTATAAATAGCCATGTCTGAGCTCGCCATTGCACCTTAGCCTCCTTAATACGTCTCCAACATATCTACAATTTTTAATTGTTCCATGCTATTATATTATAAATCTTGGATGTTTTATATGCATTATTATGCTATTTTATATAGTTTTTGGGCTAACCAATTAACCTAGTGCCCAGTGTTAGTTGTTGTTTTTCCTTGTTTTTGTGTTTATAGAAAATAATACCAAACAGAGTCCAAATGGAACGAAACTTTTTGATGATTTTTCTTGGACCATAAGACACCCTGGAAGCTTCGGGAGGAGGCCAGAAGAGCCACGAGGCGGCAACAAGCTTAGGGGGTGCTACTTCTTGAGCTTGTGTTGGTTTTTCCCTTGAAGAGGAAAGGGTGATGCAGCAAAGTAGAGATAAGTATTTCCCTTAGTTTGAGAACCAAGGTATCAATCCAGTAGGAGACAATGCACAAATCACCAAATACCTGCACAAACAATCAAACAAAGTTGCACCCAACGCGATAAAGGGGTTGTTAATCCCTTCACTATTACTTGCAAAAGTGATATCTGATGGAGATACATAAACGATAAAGTAAATAGTTTTGGTATTTTTGGTTTATAGATCGAAAAGTAAAAGATTGAGAGAATAGTATATTCAAAAGTAAGATTGTAGATCAGAAACTTGTATGATGGAAAATAGACCTGGGGGCCATAGGTTTCACTAGAGGCTTCTCTCAACATAGTAAATAATACGGTGGGTGAACAAATTATTGTCGAGCAATTGATAGAAAAGCGCAAAGTTATGATGATATCTAAGGCAATGATCATGAATATAGGCATCACGTCTGTGTCAAGTAGACCGACTCCTGCCTGCATCTACTACTATTACACCACACATCGACCGCTATCCAGCATGCATCTAGAGTATTAAGTTCATAAAGAACGGAGTAACGCATTAACTAAGATGACATAATGTAGAGGAATAAACTCAAGCAATATGATTTAAACCCCATCTTTTTATCCTTGATGGCAAGAATATAATACGTGCCTTGTTGCCCCTACTGTCACTGGGAAAAGACACCGCAAAACTGAACCCAAAGCTAAGCACTTACCCATTGCAACAAAAACCAATCTAGTTGGCCAAACCAAACCGATAGTTCGAAGAGAATTACAAAGACATCAAATCATGCATATAATAATTGAGAGAAGATTCAAATAATATTCATAGATAAGCTGATCATAAATCCACAATTCATCGAATCTCGGTAAATACACCACAAAAAAGTATTACATGGAATAGATCTCCAAGAACATGGAGGAGAACATGGTATTCAGAATCAAAAAGAGAGAATAAGCCATCTAGCTACAAGCTATGGACCCGTAGGTCTGTGGTAAACTACTCACGCTTCATCGGAAGGGCAATGGTGTTGATGTAGATGCCCTCCGCGATCAAATCAGCCTCCGGCAGGATGCCGGAAAAGGCCCATAGATGGGATCTCATGGGTACAGAAGGTTGCGGCGGCGGAAATGTGTTTTCGTGGATGCCTCTATTGGTTTGGGGATATATGGGAATATATAGGTGAAAGAACTAGGCCAGGAGGGGGGGCACAAGGGTGGGGGCGTGCCCTACCCCCCTGAGCGTGCCCTCCATCCTTATGGCCGCCTCATGGCTCCTTCGAGTTCCTCTGCAAGTCACCTGGTTGTCTTCTGGTCCAGGAAAACTCATCACGAAGGTTTCATTCCGTTTGGACTCCGTTTGGTATTCCTTTTCTGTGAAACTCAAAAATAGGGAAAAAAACAGGAACTGGCACTAGGCTCTAGGTTAATAGGTTAGTCCCAAAAATAATATAAAATAGCATAGTAATGCATATAAAACATACAAAATAGATAATATAATAGCATGGAACAATAAAATATTATAGATACGTCGGAGACATATCAAGCATCCCCAAGCTTAATTCCTGCCCCTCCTCGAGTAGGTAAATGATAAAAACAGAATTTTGGATGTGGAATGCTACCTAACATATTTATCCATGTAATTTCCTTTATTGTGGCATGAATGTTCAGATCCATAAGATTCAAAACAAAAGTTTAATATTGACATAAAAACAATAATACTTCAAGCATACTAACAAAGCAATTATGTCTTCTCAAAATAACATGGCCAAAGAAAGCTTATCCCTACAAAATCATATAGTCTGACTATGCTCCATATTCATCACACAAAATATTTAAATCATGCACAACCCCGATGACAAGCCAATCAATTGTTTCATACTTCTGATGCTCTCAAACTTTTTCAACTTTCACGCAATACATGAGCGTGAGCCATGGACATAGCACTATAGGTGGAATAGAATATGGTGGTTGTGGAGAAGACAAAATGAGGGAGATAGTCTCACATCAACTAGGCGTATCAACAGGCTATGGAGATGCCCATCAATATATATCAATGTGAGTGAGTAGGGATTTCCATGCAACGGATGCACTAGAGCTATAAGTTTATGAAAGCTCAAAAAGAAAGTAATTGGGTGTGCATCCAACTCGCTTGCTCACGAAGACCTAGGGCAATTTGAGGAAGCCCATCATTGGAATATACAAGCCAAGTTCTATAATGAAAAATTCCCACTAGTATATGAAGGTGACAACATAGGAGACTCTCTATCATGAAGATCATGGTGCTACTTTGAAGAACAAGTGTGGTAAAAGGATTGTAACATTGCCCCTTCTCTCTTTTCTGTCATTTATTTATTTATTTTGGGCCTTCTCTTTTTTTTGGTATCTTTTTTTACATCCGGAGTCTCATCCCGACTTGTGGGGGAATCATAGTCTCCATCATCCTTTCCTCACATTGGACAATCTTCTAATAATGATGATCATCACACTTTTATTTACTTACAACTAAAGAATTACAACTTGATACTTAGAACAAAATATGACAATGACTCAAGAGTGACATGTATGAAAATTATGAATGGTGGTATTTCCACAATTACAATGTCAACTACATGATCATGCAAAGCAATATGACAAATATGAAGCGTGTCATAATAAACGGAACGGTGGAAAGTTGCATGGCAATATATCTCGGAATGGTTATGGAAATGCCATAATATGTATGTATGGTGTCTTGAGGAAGGTATATGGTGGGCGTATGGTACAAGCGAAAGTTGCCCGGTACTAGAGAGGCTAGCAATGGTGGAAGGGTGAGAGTGCGTATAATCCATGGACTCAACATTAGTCATAAAGAACTCACATACTTATTGCAAAAATCTATTAGTTGTCAAAAGAAAGTACTACGTGCATGCTCCTAGGGGGATAGATTGGTAGGAAAAGACCATCGCTCGTCCCCGACCGCCACTCATAAGGAAGACAATCAAAAAATAAATCAGGCTCCGACTTCATCACATAACGGTTCACCATACGTGCATGCCATGGGAATCACAAAACTCGACACAAGTATTTCTCAAATTCAAAACTACTCCACTAGCATGACTCTAATATCACCATCTTCATATCTCAAAACAATCATAAAGAACCAAACTTCTCATAGTATTCAATGCACTTTATATGAAAGTATTTATTATATCCCTCTTGGATGCCTATCATATTTGGACTAAATTTATAACCAAAGAAAATTATCATGCTACTTAGAGACTCTCAAAATAATATAAGTGAAGCATGAGAGTTCAACCATTTCTATAAAATAAAACCACTACTTTGCTCTAAAATGATATAAGTGAAGCACTAGAGCAATATTGCCTAGCTCAAATGATATAAGTGAAGCACATAGAGTATTCTAATAAATCACAATTCATGCATGTACCTCTCAAAAGGTGTGTACAGTAATGATGATTGTGGAAAACTAAAAATCAAAGACTCAAATCATACAATATGCTCCAAGCAAAACACATATCATGTGGTCAATAAAAATATAGCCTCAAGTAAAGTTACCGATAGACGCAGGCGAAAGAGGGGATGCCTTCCGGGGCATCACCAAGCTTAGGCTCTTGGTTGCCCTTGAATATTACCTTGATGTGCCTTGGGCATCCCAAAGCTTAGGCTCTTGCCACTCCTTATTCCAGAGTCCATCAAATCCTTACCCAAAACATGAAATCTTCACAACACAAAACTCAACAGAAAATCTCATAAGCTCCGTTAATATAAGAAAATAAATCACCAATTTTATGGTACTGTTGTGAACTCATTCTTTATTTATATTGTTGTAATACCTACTGTATTCTTGATTTTCCACGGTTCATACCCCCCGATACTACCCATAGATTCATCAAAATAAGCAAACAACACATAGAAAACGGAATCTATCAAAAACAGAACAGTTTGTAGCAATCTGTAACTCTCGAATACTTATGTAACTCCAAACATTCTGAAAAATTAAGACAAACTGGGAAATTTGTGTACCAATCCAGTGCAAAAAGAATCAGATCAAAAGCACGCTTATGTGAATTATGAAAACTATTTTCCTGGGCGCAAAAGTTTCTGTTTCTCAGCAAGATCAAAACAACTATCACTGTAAGCTAAGGTCTTACTTGGCACAAACACTAATTAAAACACAAAACCACATCTAACCAGAGGCTAGATGAATTACTCAAAGAAAAATAGGAGCGAAAAGCAAAGAACAAAAATAAAATTGGGTTGCCTCCCAACAAGCGCTATTGTTTAACACCCTTAGCTAGGCATAAAACATGAATAGATCTAGGTATAATCATATTTGGTATGAAATTATTCAATTGCACATGAGTAATCCTTAGGAGATTCTTTGGTTTTATCAATGATCAAACTCCTAGGCAAAAAAATCAAGAAATTCTTTCGTGGCAAATGGTTCCTTAATAATATCTAGGAAATTTGGGTGAACACTAATTGTTTTGAGATCTTCATTTTCCTTACTAGATGATTCATCCTTATTCTTAGGAACGTAAATAAAGTTGGCAGTCTTAGAAGGAGGAAGATTTTGAGTAGTTTTAACGGAGGAAAAAGCGGAACCCAAGTTGGTAATAATGTCCTCTAGTTTACCAATTGTAGCAGATTCTTGATCTATCTTTTCATTAACTATTGGTTCCTTTTCTTTAAGATTCTTTAAAGTAACTCCTACCTTAGATCCATATTGATTAATCTGATTATGAATCTTTTTATCCAAATTTTCAATCAACTCAACGGTACCAAGTTTATTCTCAATAATGTCAACCTTTGCATCACATGTTCCAAGGTTAAAATAGTTCCATTGATCAAAAGAGGTGGCGGGCCTAACAAATCTATCATAGCATTGTAGGAATCAAAAGTATGGCTCCCCATAAAATTCCCACTAGTAATAGTATCAAGAACATATCTATTCCAAGGAGTAACACCAACATAAAAATTGCGAAGGAGAACAACAGTAGATTGCTTTCGAGTAGATCTATTCTGAGAATTGCAAATTCTATACCAAGCATATTTTTAATGTTCTCCCTCCCTTTGTTTAAAATTAAGAACCTTGTTATTAGGAGTGTAACCATAATGGGAGGACTAGCTATGAAAGCAAGACAAGCAATCTAACGCACGAGCAAACAAAAAGCAAACGAAGAACACAAACGGAAGAGGGGTGAAGAAAAGGCAAATTTTTTTGTGTTTTTTCTGAAAATCATTCTAGAAGTGGGGGAGAGGAAAACGAGAGGCAAATGGTGAATAATGTAATGCAAGAGATGGAGTTTATGATGGGTACTTGGTATGTCTTGACTTGGTGTAGATCTCCACGGCAATAGTGCCAGAAATTCTTCCTGTTACTTCTAGAGCTTTCTTTGGTTTTTCCCTGAAGAGGAAAGGGTGATAAAGCAAAGTAGAGATAAGTATTTCCCTTAGTTTGAGAACCAAGGTATCAATCTAATAGGATACAACGCACAAATCACTGAATACCTGCACAAACAATCAAAAAAACTTGCACCCAATGTGATTAAAGGGGTTGTGAATCCCTTCACGGTTACTTGCAAAAGTGAGATCTGATGGAGATAGATAAACGATAAAGTAAATATTTTTGGTATTTTTGGTTTACAGATCAGAAAGTAAAAGATTGCAAGAATAGTAGATAGTAATCTAAGATTGTAAATTGGAAACTTGTATGATGGAAAATAGACCCGGGGCCATAGGTTTCACTAGAGGCTTCTCTCAAGATAGAAAATAATATGGTGGGTGAACAAATTACTACCGAGCAATTGATAGAAAAGCTCAAAGTTATGACGATATCTAAGGCAGTGATCATGAATATAGGTATCACGTCTGTGTCAAGTAGACCGACTCCTGCATGTATCTACTACTATTACTCCACACATCGACCACTATCCAGCATGCATCTAGAGTATTAAATTCATAAAGAACAGAGTAATGCATTAAGTAAGATGACATGATGTAGAGGAATAAACTCAAACAATATGATGTAAACTCCATCTTTTTATCCTCGATGGCAACAATAAAATACGTGCCTTGCTGCCCCTACTGTCACTGGGAAAGGACACCGCAAGATTGAACCCAAAGCTAAGAACTTCTCCCATTGCAAACAAACCAATCTAGTTGGCCAAACTAAATCGATAGTTCGAAGAGAATTACAAAGATATCAAATCATGCATATAAGAATTCAGAGAAGATTCAAATAATATTCATAGATAAGCTGATCATAAATCCACAATTCATCGGATCTCGGCAAACACACCACAACAAAGGTATTACATCGAATAGATCAGCAAGAACATCAAAGAGAACATGGTATTGAGAATCAAAGAGAGAGAAGAAGTCATGTAGCTACTAGCTATGGACCCGTAGGTCTGTGGTAAACTACTCACGCTTCATCGGAAGGGCAATGGTGTTGATGTAGAAACCCTCCGTGATCGAATCCCCCTCCGGCAGGACGCCAGAAAAGGCCCCTAGATGGGATCTCACGGGTACAGAAGGTTGCGGTGGCGGAAAAGTGTTTTCGTGGATGCGTATGTTGGTTTGGGGATATATGGGAATATATAGGCAAAAGAATTAGGTCAGGAGGGTCACGGGGGCCCACAAGGGTGGGGGGCGCACCCTACCCCCTGGGCGCGCCCTCTGTCCTTGTGGCCGCCTCGTGGCTCCTCCGACTTCATCTCCAAATCTCCTGGTTGACTTCTAGTCTAAGAAAAATCATCGCGAAGGTTTCATTCCGTTTGGTATTCCTATTCTGTGAAACTCAAAAACAGGGAAAAACAGGAACTGGCACTGGGCTCTAGGTTAATAGGTTAGTCCCAAAAAAATATAAAATAGCATATTAATGCATATAAATCATCCAAAACAGATAATATAATAGCATGGAACAATCAAAAATTATAGATACGTTGGAGACGTATCAATGATCATTGCCTTGGATATCGTCATAACTATGCGCTTTTCTATCAATTGCTCAACAGTAATTTGTTTACCCACCATATGCTTTCTTTCAAGAGAGAAGCCTCTAGTGAAAACTATGGCCCCGGATCTATATTTTATCATATTATTTTCAGATCTACAAAATCAAAAAGACAAAAATACCTTGCTGCAATTTATGTACTTAAATTTATTTTGCACTTTTACTTATCTCTTATATCTATCACTATCGGATCTCATCCTTGCAAGTAACTGTGAAGGGATTGACAACCCCTTTATCATGTTGGGTGCAAGTATTTGTTTGTTTGTGCAGGTACAAGTATTGGAGACTTGTGTGTTCCTCCTACTGGATTGATACCTTGGTTCTCAACTGAGGGAAATACTTATCTCTACTTTTCTTCATCACCCTTTCCTCTTCAAGGGAAAAACCAATGCAAGCTCAAGAAGTAGCAGAAAGAATTTCTGGCGCCATTGCCGGGGAGGATCTACATGAAGCCTACCAAGTACCTATCATAAACTCTCATCTCTTGCATTTACATACTCGTTTTCCTCTCCCCCGCTTCTAAAATGTTTTCAGAAAATACAAAAAACATTTGCCTTTTTATTTGCCTTCTTTCTGATTGCCTTTTTCTTGTTTGATCTTTTGTTTGCTTGCCTTGAGACTTTTAGCACAAGTGAATTTGGTATGGCAGAAATAGATGACGGTTGAACTACTAAAATTGGAAGTTCCACTAATCTTGACGCTAAAACTTTTTTCTTGGGACAAGGGAATGTTATAGGAAAAAGTGGCATCCAAGATTTCTTTAATTACGTTGTAAATTTGACTTGTGATGATGCTCTTATACTTAAAAGAACTAAAACTTATGCAAAACCTATTTCCGCACTTGTTCTTAAACTTGAGAGAAGATTTATTTGTACTCATCCTACCTTGCAAAGATTGTTTTATGAGTTGCCTATTATAAAAGATCCTAGCGCTAAAAAGATAGCCACTCTTGTCCTTATGAATGAGTTTGATCGTATAGTGTGGGAAGCTAGGGAAATCTTTGACTTTTATGGTATGAACCCTAAAAAGCCGGTGATAGATGAGAATCTTTATAAAGCCGGTGATAGATGAGAATCTTTATAATTATTTGTTAAGTTATTTGCTTCGTAATGATTGTATCTTTGATGAGAACCTTACAAAATAAGTTCCTCTGTTGAGTTATGATCCAACAAGTTTTCAATGATGTTAATCAACAATATTCTTGGATTGTCCTCGGTAATCAAGGGGGATTTGAAGACGGGCAACTTGCTAAGGCTAAAATCTCTATGGATGATGTGTTTCATGTTATATTTGAAAAACCTCCCGATAAAAACGCATATATGGAAAAGTAAATCAAAGATGTCAATACTTAGGTCTATGTAATATGCCTAGCCAGGGGCGTAAAACGATAGCGCTTGTTGGGAGGCAACCCAATGTGTTTTTTTTGTTTTTCTTGTTTTCTTCTTCTATTTTGCAATAAATATACCATTATACTTCTATTATTATGGTGTTCTTGTGTTTACATTAGTGTTTGTGCTAAGTAAGACCTTTGGGATGATTTGGAAGATTGTTGATTTGATTCTGTGAAAAAACAGAAACTTTTGCGTCTAGTCCAGGAAATTCTTAATATCACTTGAGCGCGACAAAATTCTGAAAGTTCTACACAAGATTGGTATACAAATTTCCCATGTTGTCCTAACTTTTTAGAATTTTTAAAGTTATGGAAGTTTGGCTAATGTTCAGATTACTATAGATTGTTCTGTTTTTGATAGATTTTGTTTTCATTGTGTTGTTTGCTTGTTTTGATGAACTATGGGTTGCATCGGGGGAATGAGCCATGGTGAAGTTAGAATACAGTATATATAATGCAAATATAAAATTGTATGAGTTTACAACAATACCTAATGTGGTGATTTGCTTTATTACACTAATGGATCTCACGAGTTTTTGTTGAGTTTTGTGTTGTGAAGTTTTCAAGTTTTGAGTGAAGTTTCGATGGGCTAAGAAATAAGGATTGGCAAGAGCCTAAGCTTGGGGATGCCCAAGGAACCCCAAGGTAATATTCAAGGATAACCAAGCATCTAAGCTTGGGGATGCCCCGGATGGCATCCCCTCTTTTGTCTACAATCCATCGGTAAATTACTTGAGGCTATATTTTTATTTCACTACATGATATGAGTTTTGCTTGGAGCATCATGTATTATATGAGTCTTTCCTTTATTTGATATTTAGTTTACCGCAATCATCCTTGCTGAAGACACCTTTTTGATAGGGAAACACATTATTCATGAATTTATTAGAATACTCTTTGAGCTTCACTTATATCTTTTGAGCTAAGCAGTTGCTCTAGTGCTTCACTTATATCTTTTAGAGCACGGCGGTGGTTATATTTTAAAGAAATTGATGAACTCTCATGCTTCACTTATATTATTTTGAGAGTCTTAATAGTATGGTAATTTTCTTGGGTTATGAATTTAGTCCTAATATGATGGGTATTCAAGAGGGATATAATAAAAACTTTCATGTAGTTCACTGAATATGATAAGTTTGATTCCTTGCAATAGTTTTGCGACATAAAGGTGGTACTATGCAATTATGCTAGTGAGTAATTGTGGTTTGGTAAGAATATTGGTGTTAAGGTTTGTGATTCCCGAATCATGCATGTATGGTCTCTCATTATGCTATGAAATTGGAGCACGATTTATTATTGATTGTTTCCCTAATGAGTGGCGGTCGGGGACGAGCAATGGTATTTTCCTACCAATCTATCCCCCTAGGAGCATGCTTAGTAGTACTTTGCTTTGAGGGCTAATAAACTCTTGCAATAAGTATGTGAGTTCTTTATGACTAATGTGAGTCCATGGATTATACACACTCTTACCTTTCCGTAATTTGCTAGCCTCTTCGGTATAGTGCATTGCCCCTTCTCACCATGAGTTGTGGTGCAAACTTCGCCGGGGCATCCAAACCCCGTGATATGATATGCTCTTTCACACATAAGCCTCATTATATCTTCCACAAAACAGCCACCATACCTACCTATTATGGCATTTCCATAGCCATTTTGAGATATATTGCCATGCAACTTCCACCATTCTGTTTTATTATGACACATATCATCATTGTCATATTTCTTTGCATGATCATATAGTTGACATAGTTTTTGTGGCTCAGCCACTGTTCATATTTTTTATACATGTTACGCTAGATCATTGCACATCCCGGTACATTTCCGGAGGCATTCATATAGAGTCATATTTTTGTTCTAGTATCGAGTTGTAATTTTCTTTTGAGTTGTAAGTAAATAGAAGTGTGATGGTCATATTCATTATTAGAGCATTGTCTCAGTGAGGAAATAAAAAATAAAAAAGAGAGGCCAAAAAGAGCCCCCCAAAAAAGAAAAATTTAGAGAAAAAGAGAGAAGGGATAATGTTACTATCCTTTTCGCACTTATGCTTCAAAGTAGCACCATGTTCTTCACGATAGAGAGTCTCCTATTTGTCACTTTCATATATTACTAGTGAGAATTTTTAATTATAGAAATTGGCTTGTATATTCTAATGATGGGCTTCCTCAAATGCCCGAGGTCTTAATGAGCAAGCAAGTTGGATGCACACCCACTTAGTTTTCTTTTGAGCTTTCATACACTTATAGCTCTAGTGCATCTGTTGCATGGCAATCCCTACTTACTCACATTGGTATCAATTGATGGGAATATCCATAGACCATTGATTAGCCTCGTTAATGTGAGACTTTCTTATTTTTTTATTCTCCACACAACCTCCAACATCATACTCTATTCAACCCATAGTGTTATATCCATGGCTTGCGCTCATGCATTGCGTGAGAGCTGAAAAAGTTGACGCACGCTAAAAAGTATGAACCAATTGCTCGGCTTGTCATTGGGGTTGTGCATGATAAATACTTTGTGTTAAGAAGATGGAGCATGACAAGACTATATGATTTTGTAGGGATAACTTTCTTTAGCCATGATATTTTGAAAAGACATGATTGCTTTTTAGTATGCTTGAAGTATTATTGTTTTTACGTCAATATTAAACTTTTGTTTTGAATCTTATGGATCTGAATATTCATGCCACAAAGAGAAATTACATGATGAACATGTTAGGTAGCATTCCACATCAAATATTCTGTTTTTATCATTTACCTACTCAAGGATGAGCAGGAATTAAGCTTGGGGATGCTAGATACGTCTCCAACGTATGTATATTTTTTTATTGTTCCATGCTATTATATTATCAATCTTGGATGTTTTATATGCATTATTATGCTATTTTATATCATATTTTGGGACTAACCTATTAACCTAGTGGCAGTGCCAGTTGTTTTTTCCTTGTTTTTGTCTTTACAGAAAATCAATAGCAAACGGAGTCCAAATGGAACAAAACTTTTTGAAAAAATTTCCTGGACCACAAGACACCTTGGAAGCTTTGGGAGGAGGACAGAAGGGCCACGAGGTGGCAACAAGATCGG